>NC_134484.1:488858158-489075658 GCF_040206685.1 Ascaphus truei
GCCCATGAAGGTGGAGATACTATGGTTTACAACAGGAGGGTCAAACGTACTCTTAGATTTGAAGATTGTGCTTTTGACCGTTGGCTGCCTGCTAGATGTTTTCATCATTAGGTTTGTGAAAGAAGTCTTTCAATCGAAGTAGACGGTTCATCTTAAACATGTCAACCTCCCAGTCAAATGGCTTCTGTAAATGGGTAGGAACATATGATAATATCTTGCTGAGGACACTTTTCTCCGCTGAAGTTAGGCTGTATGAAGATATATTGTGAATCACTGATTCCTCCCCTTTGCATCTCTCCCAGTTTTCACTTTGGATTGACGTGGTAGGAATCTTTGGTATTCAGCTGCCTCTCCTGGTCCGTCACCGGTGATGCCGTCTGGTAAGGGTGGTTTCAGTTTGCCAGTAGCACCTGGTGATGCCGTCTGGTAAGGGTGGTTTCTGTTTGCCAGTAGCACCTGGTCCTAAAAAAAGGTCCTGCTTGTACATTTTCTTGTGAGTCTGACAGATCGGTATCGCTGGTGTTGTAATTCAGCCCTGTGATGGCTGCCTTTCTGGAACGTGAAAATTCTTCTGTGGTCTGCTGCGGCCCTGTGCAGGAGCGTTGATTCCTAGCAGCCATTTGTAGACCAGACCAGTTTTAATTTATCTCTCTTATATTTAATGAGACTTGCCCGGTAAACATCAAAGCCGTTTGTAACTTATCAGTCCAATTTGTGTCTGAATCTGCCTCTAAGACGGGTCCCTGTTTTTCTTTGATGGTGTAAATTTCCTTTTTAATTTTATTTAATTCCTTTGTGGATTGCTCTATGACTAATAGAGTTAAGTCAAACGAACACTTATCCAGTATGCCAATCCATTTGGAACAAAACTCAGGATCAGTTCTGCCCATCGTGTGTTGATTTTTGATCCTAAACCCATGGGGCAGCAGTTTTGTTTCTCTGTGATAATGTGTAACAGCATGCAGCTAAAAGTCTTCTTCTCTCTTTTTTTTTATTTCAATAAATCATTATAAATGTCCGATGGTTTATCTGGTCCAAAAACCGATTCAAAAGCTTCTGTATATCTTATTTTGGCTATGTCAGCCTCTGTATAGCTTAATGACTCAGATAAATTGGCATCAGCAAACTGTCCCAGTAAAAAAAAAAACAAAAGCAACCGTAAAGTGTAAAAAGTCGGAAGTATGTACTCACGGATCCTGTTAAATCCCAGCCACATAGAACAAAGTCAAATCATCGCTGGATGCTAGGCTTACTGTATAAGCATAAGAAGGTAAAAAAGCAGCAAGCACTGCAATGTAGATATCCAGAACGGCCTGGTGCTAGTCCCATAAATAATGTAAAGAGTACGTTACCATCCAGCAGGGCAGCAGAACAGCAAAGAGAGACGGCAGCACTCGGAGGTATGCAAAATAATGTATTGAAACACACAAAAATCCGACGTTTCGATCCCCAGAGGGATCTTCTTCCTGGGGGTGTGCAGTGAAGCCTATGCCTTAGGCTGCGTCCATAGAGGGGGAGCCGTGCTGAACAGCTGAGGCGCGATCGGGAGGCGGGGCAGTGACGTCGCTGGGCCAATAGCCCGCGACGCACTGACGTCAATGTCACGGCGCCGTGATGTTGACGCTGCTTAGGACTCGTAGACCGGCCTCTTCAAGGGAAGGACAGCAGGCCTCAGGAAACTGGAAGCTGAAGTACGCACTGGAGAATCCTCCGCTTCAGCACAGGAACCAGGACAAGGCCTCTGCAATGGAGAATGAGCAGCAGGCCACAGGTACCAGTAGATAGGCTCTGCTGTGGAAGGATAGCAGACCTCAGGAAACAGGGAGCTGAAGTCAACACAGGACAGAGCACGCAAAAAGTATCTCTTACTGCTGCCGAGATCCCTGCACTCCTTTCAGCCTGCGCTCGCGCTACTCCTGTGCATGCGTGACTTTTAATGGCCGCCCGAGGTCCTACTGCGCATGCGCAAGATGGCGGTGCCCTGCACGGGAGCCGCAACGATGTGCTTCTAATATATATATAGAAGAATAAATGAGTTCTTCAGTATTAGCTGATACCTTTTTTTTTTTTAGACTAACAATTTGTGTCATAGGACAAGCTTTTGAGGGTTCTCTCTTCAGGTTAAGCAATACTGATATACACAGGAATCTATAACTAAAACAGTGACGAGAGAAAAGAAAAAAAAACAACACAAAAACAGATATGTACTGTAGATAAAATAAAATTAAAAGTCCAATAAAAAAAGGTATCACCTAATACTGAAGAACACATTTATTCTGCACTATTGCAACTGGACTAACACGGCTATTTTCTGGTGTGTGTGTGTGTGTGTGTGTGTGTGTGTGACAAAAGAAAGCGCACGGCCCATAGTGTAAAATTGTTACACATTTATTATATAAAACGGGAAGAGGAGGAAAAAGGCTCACTCAAAAATACAACCTGTAAAAGAGCATTTCATGGCCATTAAAGTGACCGCCAGCTGGAAGGGTCCTTCAAACGAATCCTCCACGTTGGTACTCGTGGTGCAGGAAATGGAATCAGCTGCCCGCCCGGGGTGATGATAGCTGAGCTGCCGATTACACACAGAAGGATTCTCCGTTCTCTGAGTCTCGACAGACTGAGCACAATATGCCTCTTGCACTGCCAGCCAATAGCAGCAGGGAAGCGGTCCGGCCAAGTTCCCCGTCCCACAATGATGACGTAATGACGCTGCTTCCTGGTTGCGTCCTGACGCGTTTCGTCTCACACCGAATTGAGATATATATATAAAAACAAGATGCAAACCGCGCAACTTGTTAATGCAGTAAAGATAAAAACCACACTTAGCCAAATCAATCAATAAATGAGAGGTATTAACCCTTGAAATCAACTAACCCAGCGGTGCGCAAACTGTGGGGCGCGACCCCCAGGGGGGGCGCGACACTGCCGACGGGGGGCGCGGGGTTTACAGAGGCCCCGCGCGCTTCCCGAAGGCACTTAAATTAAGTGCCGGGGGAGCTGCAGGGCCTCTGTAAACCTAACTTACCGAGGCTCCAGCGGCTTCCTCCCTGCGGCACCATGGCAACGCGGCGTCAAAATGACGCTGCGAGGTCATGTGACGTCACGTTGCTATGGCAACGTGACGTCATTACGCCGGAGCGCGGGTAAGTTGGGGTTGGGGGGGGGCGCGGGAGTGAGGGGACAGCCGTCAGGGGGGCGCAGGGAAAAAAGTTTGCGCCCCCCTGAACTAACCCTACAAAATGCTGCCACTTAGGTCCACGGCTCCACAATTGCCGCCTGGAAATTGTATAGGAAAGAGTGACCTAGGCGCAAAAAAACGGAAACAGAAAAAGGGAAAAAAAATATCGTAGGGCAGTATATCTATACAATTCAGATGATTAATTGGTAAGATATGCACTTACACTTAATATAGTAGGTAACAGCCTTTAATCCACTAAGGGATTCAGGAACTCTGCTTTCAGAATTTGCATGTTTCGGCCTGTGATCTTTATTCAGGTTCGTTGATTGCACGATGTCCCAACAGCAATCGCGGTGTATCTGTGTTCACAGATTGTTCCTGACAGATAGATCTCATAAAGAGAATAGGTAAGGGGATAAACAGGAAAAACAGGGATAGTGTAAAACCTTTTAATAAAATGTAACTAAAATAACAAAATAGGTATTCAACTCACATTCCGTGAGTTAAATATAAGCAGTTGAGAGTAGTAGCGAGTCTCTCACACTCGGTGATGGGAGAACGCCGGTTACCAGCACAGTTCACTCGGGCGGTCACGACCTCATCTATGGCCTTGTGCAATTTGCCGCAAGAGACTCCAGGATTTGTGTGCGAAAGCCTGATATATTTGGTTCTCCTTAAAGCAGGTGGCCCTTCATGTCAGTCTCTGGTAGGTTCCTGGGTCCTCTGTGTCCAGGAATATAGGTCTTTGGGTGTCTTGATCTCCGCAGAGGATTTCTGCTCAAGACCGTTTTCCTCTTGTCAGCACCCTTGTGTACTGAGGAAAATATATGATATATATATATATATATATATATATATATATATATATATATATATATATATATATATATACAGTGTTCGACAAACCTATACATTTGCTCGCCCCGGGCGAGTGGATTTAACCCCCGGGCGAGTAAATATTGGCCCAAGCAGCACACGTTTGGTACTAGGTGGCGAGTAGATTTTTTTTGTGTGGCGAGTAGATTTTTTGGTGATTTGTCAACCACTATATATATATGTGTATGTATATATAGATAAAGGCAATAGTAATACAACAAGGAAGCATCCATATAGTGAGCACACGGGTATACCAAAAGAGAGTATAAGTAATCATTTTATTAATGATCAATAAAAATGGGATGAAATGTTAAAAAGGGAGTGGGTCTCCACAAAGACAATCCAGATAACCTATAATAAAAGTATACATTACCGCATAACAGCAAAAAGGAGACAGCACTCAGGTGAATGAAAATGAATGTATTAAATACAGCACATAACTCCAACGTTTCGATCCCACAGGGGGATCTTCCTCAGGATGGGATCGAAACGTTGGAGTTATGTGCTGTATTTAATACATTTATTTTCATTCACCTGAGTGCTGTCTCCTTTTTGCTGCTATGCGATAATGTATACTTTTATTATTTATATGGGGCATGCACTTTATTGAATTTCTATTGGAGTGCCAGTGATTCTTTATCACATATATTATTTATTTATTTATTTATTTATAAAATATTTTACCAGGAAGTAATACATTGAGAGTTACCTCTCGTTTTCAAGTATGTCCTGGGCACAGAGTAAAACAAAATAATACATGGTTAAAAATACAGTTACATAAATGAACAGGTTATACATTATATACAAGACATTGCATGCACAGTTAAAGAAAATATATATTATGAGCGTATGAAACAGTTATCACATATATTTATCACATATATATATGCTATGTACATTTATGGCGCTATATAAATAAAGGCATACAATACAATAAGTGTGTATATATATATATATATATATATATATATAATGTATTCGACAAATCACCCAAAAACCTACTCGCCCAACCAAAAAATCTACTCGCCACCTATTCCCGCCCCCAACCCCGCCCCTATTCCCGCCCCCAACCTCGCCCCTAGTCCCTCCCCCAACCTCGCTTTAAAATAAAATATATAAATAAAATACATTTAATAAATTCCTAGTCAGAACAACATTCGTTTTTAACAAATGTATTTATTGTATTACATTATACTACAATTAGTCCTTGTTACGTGTGTGTGTGTGTATGTCGGATCTAGAATTAAAAACCAGGTGTGAATGACTAGTTTCCTGAACCCCTTAACCAGTGTCTGGATGTCCCCGCTTCACAATATCTAAAGCAGCAATCCTGCCTGGGATCTTACCTGATCCGCAGTCCCTCAATGTCCAGGTACCCTCATTCCCACAATGTTATACATTGGAGGGGAGGTGTTCCCTACCTGTCTTCTGGGTTAGGGGGGGGTCCGATGTCTTCCGTGTGAAGCTTGAGTCAGATCTGGAAGAAAGCAGTACAGGGCAGTTAAGATTTCTGTGTAGTATAGGGCAGTTAAGATATATAGGGTAAATAAGAGATCCAGAGTGTGAGTGACAGAGAGAGAGAGAGTGTGGGAGAGAGTGTGTGTGGGAGAGAGAGAGAGAGTGGGAGAGAGAGACAGAGTGTGGGAGAGAGAGACAGAGTGTGGGAGAGAGAGACAGAGTGTGGGAGAGAGAGAGAGTGTGGGAGAGAGAGAGAGAGTGTGGGAGAGAGAGAGAGAGTGTGGGGGAGAGAGAGAGAGTGTGGGGGAGAGAGAGAGTGTGGGGGAGAGAGAGTGGGAGAGAGAGAGAGAGTGTGGGAAAGAGAGAGAGTGTGGGAAAGAGAGAGTGGGAGAGAGGGAGAGAGAGTGTGGGAGAGAGGGAGAGAGAGTGTGGGAGAGAGGGAGAGAGAGTGTGGGAGAGAGAGAGAGTGTGGGAGAGAGAGAGAGTGTGGGAGAGAGAGAGAGTGTGGGAGAGAGAGAGAGTGTGGGAGAGAGAGAGAGTGTGGGAGAGAGAGAGAGTGTGGGAGAGAGAGAGAGTGTGGGAGAGAGAGAGAGTGTGGGAGAGAGAGAGAGTGTGGGAGAGAGAGAGTGTGGGAGAGAGAGAGAGTGTGGGAGAGAGAGAGAGTGTGGGAGAGAGAGAGAGTGTGGGAGAGAGAGAGAGTGTGGGAGAGAGAGAGAGTGTGGGAGAGAGAGAGAGTGTGGGAGAGAGAGAGAGTGTGGGAGAGAGAGAGAGTGTGTGGAGAGAGAGAGAGTGGGAGAGAGAGAGAGTGTGGGAGAGAGAGAGAGTGTGGGAGAGAGAGAGAGTGTGGGGGAGAGAGAGAGTGTGGGGGAGAGAGAGAGTGTGGGGGAGAGAGAGAGTGGGGAGAGAGAGAGAGTGGGGGGGGAGAGAGAGTGGGAGGGAGGGAGAGAGAGTGGGAGGGAGAGAGTAGAGTGGGAGGGAGAGAGTAGAGTGGGGGGGAGAGAGTAGAGTGGGGGGGAGAGATTGAGAGAGTGGGGGGGAGAGATTGAGAGAGTGGGGGGGGAGAGAGAGTAGAGTGGGGGGGGAGAGAGAGTAGAGTGGGGGGGGAGAGAGAGTAGAGTGGGGGGGAGAGAGAGTAGAGTGGGGGGAGAGAGATTAGAGTGGGGGGAGAGAGAGAGTGGGGGGAGAGAGAGAGTGGGGGGAGAGAGAGTGGGGGAGAGAGAGAGAGAGAGTGGGGGGGAGAGAGAGAGGGGGGAGAGAGACACAGAGGGGGGGAGACACGGGGGAAACGGGTGACACACAGAGGGTGGGTGATACACAGAGAGAGAGGCTGGGTGAGTGACTGGCTGGGTGGGTGAATGGCTGGGTGGGTGGGTGAATGGCTGGGTGGGTGAGTGACTGGCTGGGTGGGTTGGTGAGTGACTGGCTGGGTGGGTGGGTGAGTGGCTGGCTGAGTGACTGGATGGGTGGGTGAGTGACTGGATGGGTGGGTGGGTGAGTGGATGGGTGGGTGAGTGACTGGCTGGGTGGGTGAGTGACTGGCTGGGTGGGTGAGTGACTGGATGGGTGGGTGAGTGACTGAGACTGGCTGGGTGGATGAGTGACTGGATGGGTGGGTGAGTGACTGGATGGGTGGGTGAGTGACTGGATGGGTGGGTGAGTGACTGAGACTGGCTGGGTGGGTGAGTGACTGACACTGACTGGGGGTGGGGGGTGACTGACACTGACTGGGGGTGGGGGGTGACTGACACTGATTTGGGGTGGGGGGGTGACTGACACTGACTGGGGGTGGGGGGTGACTGACACTGACTGGGAGTGGGGGGTGACTGACTGGGGTGGGGGGTGACTGACTGGGGGGGGTGACTGATTGGGGTTGGGGTAACTCTGGTGTCACACACATACTCCCATACACATTCTCCCATACACACACGGGGGGGAGGGAAGGCCGCGACCAGCACCACCACCACCACGCTCCTCTTTGGGGAGGTGGGAAGGTGGCAGGCACGTGTCGAGGTGTCCCCGAGGGGACAGTCAGCCCCGCCGTGGCCACCTCGACGGCATGAAGCTAGTGGTCGAGCGGGCAGACTGGCATCCCCCCCCCCCCCTCACCTCATGCTGCGCTGTCATGAAGATAGCTGGGCTTAGTGTAATCTTTGGGGAGGCGACATTTATTTATTTATAAAACATTTTACCAGGACATAATACATTGAGAGTTACCTCTCGTTTTCACGTATGTCCTGGGCACAGAGAAAAACAAATAATACATGGTTACAAATACAGTTACATAAATGAACAGGGTATACATTATATACAAGACATTGCGTGCACAGTTAGAGATAATATATATTATGGGCGTATGAAACAGTTACAGATCAGATTAAAATGTGAGACAGCCTTAGATTTGAAAGAACTTAAGCTGGTGGTGGATGTGAGAGTCTCTGGTAGGTTGTTCCAGTTTTGGGGTGCACGGTAGGAGAAGGAGGAACGTCCGGATACTTTGTTGAGCCTTGGGACCATGAACAGTCTTTTGGAGTCTGATCTCAGGTGATAAGTGCTGCAAGTGGTAGGGGTGAGGAGCTTGTTCAGATAGCTGGGTAGCTTGCCCATGAAGAATTTAAAGGCAAGACAGGAAAGGTGAACTTTGCGCCTAGACTCTAGTGATGACCAATCTAGTTCTTTGAGCATATCGCAGTGATGTGTGTTGTAGTTGCATTGGAGAACAAAACGACAAATTGAATTGTATAGGGTGTCAAGTTTGCTAAGGTGGGTTTGAGGTGCCGAGCCATATACTATGTCTCCATAGTCAATAATTGGCATTAGCATCTGCTGTGCGATACGCTTTCTGACCAGGAGACTTAGGGAGGATTTGTTCCTGTAAAGTACCCCTAGTTTGGCATAGGTCTTGGTTGTCAGGGTATCAATGTGCATCCCGAATGTTAAGTGGGAGTCAAACCATAAGCCCAGGTATTTAAAACTAGTGACAGGGGTTAGGGGGGTGTTAGCGTTGGTTCTAATCAGGAGCTCAGTCACTGGAAGCTTTAAAAATTTAGTCTGGGTCCCAAACACCATTGTTACAGTCTTGTCAGTGTTTAAAAAAGTTTGTTTTGGGAAATCCAGTTTTCGAGTCTCAAAAAGTCAGACTGAAGTATGTGTTGAAGGTCAGAGAGGCTATGGCTGTGTGCATATAGGATTGTGTCGTCTGCATACATGTGTATTGAGGCTTCCTTACAAGCTGTGGGAGATCATTAATGAACACTGAGAAGAGTAGGGGCCCCAGAACAGAGCCTTGCGGGACACCACAGGTGATATCCAGGGGGTTGGAGTCAGAGCCTGAGATGGACACATGTTGGGATCTTCCTGATAGGTAGGACTGAAACTAGTTTAAAGCATGCTTCCCTATTCCAGAGCTCTGGAGTTTGTTAAGCAGGATAGCATGATCAACTGTGTCAAAAGCCTTTGCAAAATCTAGAAATACTGCACCAGTGAGTTGTCCCCGTTCCATTCCACACTGGATTTCATTGCAAACTTTTAGCAGGGTAGTTACGGTGGAGTGTTTGGGACGAAACCCAGATTGGAATTGGCTAGGGAAATTTGTCTTGGTATAGAAATCGCTTAATTGGGAGTGGACACATTTTTCCATGACTTTGGATAGAATTGGGAGAAGTGAGATTGGTCTGTAGTTTGAGACAGTGTTTTTGTCTCCACTTTTGAAGATTGGGACAACTCTGGCAGTTTTCCAGGTCTTAGGGATATGGCCTGCAGACAGGATAGAGTTGACTATGGACGCAATTGGTTTGGCAATGGCTGGGGCACCAAGTCGTAGGAACCTAGATTGTAGTAAGTCAGGTCCACATTGGCTGCTTAGTTTTAGTTTGAGGAGCGCTTGTATAATCTCCTCTTCAGATACTAGGCCAAATTGAAAATTGTGGGTAGTGTTGGGAGGGGGTGGGACTATAGGGGTACCCCCAGGATGAGATTCAGGTTTGTGGTTTGGTCTGCGTTTTGCTAATAAGTTAGTGGCACACCCCACAAAGTAATAATTGAATGCATTTGCAATGTCAGTGGGGTTTGTCAGAGTAATATCCCCATTAGTGATATTACTTGGTTGTTGATGGTTAGGGGCTGGAATATATTGTTGATACCCTTCCAGAAGTTAGCTGGGTTTGTTGTATTTTGGTGGAGATTGTCAGAGTAATATTGTGCTTTTGCATGCCTTGTTTGCCTTGTGCACATGTTCCGCATGCATCTGTAGTGATTGAGATCCTTGGTAGTGCCAGTTACTTTGTAGCTTTTCCACAAGGTATCGCTGAGCTGGTAGAGTGCAATAAGTTCAGTTGTAACCCATGAAAGGTGGGCCCCCCGTACCCTTATTTTGCGTAGTGGAGCATGGGTATCGCAGAGTTTTAAGAACTCGGATTGGAAATAGTCGAGTGCAGAATCAGGGTCGGGAATTAAATCGATTCTGTGCCATGGGCAGTTGGTAAGGTCATCCAGAAACTGTTGTGGGTTAATTAAATGTTCTAGTGAGGAGAACTTTAGGGCTTGATTGGGGCGGTTTAATTTTCCTTACACAGTACACTATTGCATAGTCACTGAAAATGTCAGGAAGGATGCCAGAGGATTGGATTCTGCTGGGGTTTGAGGAGAGAATCTAGTCTAGCAAGGAATGGTTGTGCGATTTCAGGTTTATCCGTGTGGGTTGGGAAATGAGTTGCGATAGGCTAAGTGACTTGAGTTGTATCTGGATTTTGTGGTTTTTAGGGTCAAGCCAATTGAAGTTGAAATCCCCAAGAACTAGCAGCTCACTCTTTTCATTCAAAGAGGAAATGGAGCCAAGAAACTGGGTGATATCAGTTAGGGATTATAGAGGGGCTTTAGGGGGGCGGTAGATGCCAGCAAGCAAGATGGGCTTAGAAAAGGGGAGGCAGATTTTGCCAACTAGAATTTCAAAAGAGGGTGGGCTTGGTGGGCAATTTAACAGTGTAAATTGTAAGGTGTCTGCAATATAAAATAACACCCCTCCTCCTCTCTTTGACCTATCTCTCCTAAAAATGGAGTATCCCTGAATGGCGATATTTGCATCAGGGGTTTTAGGGGATAGCCATGTTTCTGTAAGAATGATGGCTTTGGGTTTATGCATAAGGCACCATTCCCTTAGTTCGTCCAGTTTGGGTAGCAGGCTCCGGATATTTATATGGGCGACAGATAGGCCTTTTTGGAATTTAAAGGTGGAATTCTCAGGGGCATGGGACAGAGCTGGAATGGAAGGAGCTGGGTTAGGTTCAATATCACCTGCTAAGGAGAGTAACAGTACGAGTAGGAATTTGGGTAGTTGTTTGGAGGTTGTAAATTTGTGGTGTTTGCCATTAGAGTGAGCAGCGGTTGGTGTGCTGCTTTTTAGAGTTCTCCACCAACATTCAGTAGATAGTGCAAGGCTTTTGAGTAGTCCAGTATGGTGATGTTGGGTGTGGGCCAGGTTGGAGGAGTTTGTAGTGTATAGAGAGAGTAACATCTCCATGAGGCCAGGAGAAAGGAAAATGTTAAGATACATAGCAGTTTCATTTTGCCAGAGGTAGGCAGTGCTGCAAGGAGCTGTTGTGAACAAAGTGAGTGTGTGCAGACTAAGCAGCAGTTGTGCGCCTGTTCCTTGTCAAATGTTTTGGTGCATTGCAATGCTAGAGTCAGTTTAGGGTTTCAGGGTTTTGTGCAGTCAGTTTTGGGAGAGGCTGCAGTGAAATAAGTTGTAAAGGGGTGGGGGGTTAAAATATGCAGGTTAGTAAGAATGGGATCATAGTGTGATCTGAATAGCTTACCGTTTGTTGCCGTGAGTCAAAAAGTTTGCAGTAGATCCAGTCCCCCGTCACCTCTAGTCAAACTATAGTCTAACTATATTTATCACTTAAAAAGCTCACTTTAAATGCCTCACTCTCCAATGCCAAATGCAGTTCCAGTGCAGACAGGGTGGGGGGGGAAGTGACAGGGTGGGGGGGAGGCACACTCGCCCATGCATACACACCCATGCACACGCGCACACACACACACCCATGCATACACACAGACACACACACACGACAGGGGGAAGAAGAGGAAAGGCCGCGCGACCGAGCACCACCACCACTGCCCCGCTCTAACCCCCCCACCACACCCGTGACCATCTCCAATCCCGCGCGGGGATCGGCGGGAAGTCGGGGTAAGCGGGGACAGGGACAGAAGGGGGGACACCCCACTACCATCTCCTGCACCGCGCGGGGATCGGTGGGAAGTCGGGGACAGAAGGGGGGACACCCCACTACCATCTCCTGCCCCGCGCGGGGATCGGCGGGAAGCCGGGGTAAGGGGGGACACCCCACTACCATCTCCTGCCCCGCGTGGGGAGTAAGGGGCTTGCAAGGAAGGAGCAGAGGGGCCGCAGCATGCAGAGATTGGAGAGTACTTACTCTCCAATAGATCTCCGGCCAGAAATAATGGCTGCTCGTTGGGGGCGGGCTCATATAGAGCCTGGCCGCGCGCCCGCAAAGCCTGGGAGTCGCGCCAATCAGCAATCAGGTAGGTGGAGTTTTTTTTTGTTTTTTCAGCGCGAGTAGGGAAAATGTCAGCGCGAGCAGGGAAATTTAAAAAAACAAACACGTGTGCTGCTTGGGCCAATATTTACTCGCCCGGGGGTTAAATCCACACGCCCCGGGCGTGTAAATGTATAGGATTGTCGAACACTGTATATATATATACATACACACATATACACACACACTTATTGTATGTCTTTATTTATATAGCGTCATAAATGTACATAGCGCTTCACAGTAGTGATACATGTTGTAATCATATAAATAACAGATAATATAAATAACAAGTCATTGGAATAAGTGCTTCAGACATAAAAGTAACATTAAGGAAGAGGAGTCCCTGCTCCGAGGAGCTTGTGACGGTCGCTTTGAAACAGGCTATTAATAATACACAAAAAAATTATATCTGGGTTGAACTGGACGAGACTTAGATATGATAAAATACAATTTATTCCTTGAAAAAGGTGAACACACGAGATATACAAATAACAGGCAAAATATGGACACTTACTTAAAGGTTAGGACAAGAAAGCCATCAGGATACAGGATGGGCCATTCCTTCCATAATTCAGTTTCAGATGTTGACATCACAGCAATACATGCAGATCATGAAGACATGAAGGCATGAAGAACAATAGCCATAGGCTGAGCCTGTTCTTATACAATTATTTCCCATTGAACACAACCTAAACCCAGCCCCTCTCATAAATCAGTGGTGAGGTTGACAGTTTTCCTCAGAGTAAAACTCCTCCCACCCAAGGACGTTTAAAAACTGCTTTTCCTATCTATATAACTTCAAAACTTCAGTTTAGTAGTACTTACTGGCACCCGAAGCATATTAATACATTCCGTCACGCATGACGCTCCCAATGAGACTAAATATTACCGTGTAATACTAAAATTAAGAGAGATATTAATATCTGTCTCTTAGGACCTGCTAAACATCAGGTGTCTGTACTCATTATTTGCGGCTCGGTCCCCCGGTTACACATATGTAACTCTTAGCATGTTCAGCCGAGGACATCTCATAATATTGTTATATTTAATAAGGTCACTCATTCTGAGTTCTCCTTTCGTAACCGCACCCCTGGCCCCAATCAATACATCCTTTGAATCAGGGCTGTGTAGTGAACATTTGTCAAAGGTGCTATATTTCACACCCAATGCCCCAGCCTGGGTCCTAGCTGTCTACACCAGCAATATGTGTTAACATACACCAAACCCCCTCTGTACCTTTTCACACCCAACTTCAATCAAGCCTTTTGAAGCCCAGAGATTTCTGAAAAGACACCACGCATCCTAATGTATTTTCCTAAACTGCAGCTCATTAACCCCCTAAGCCCCAGTGTGTGTGGTGCAGACACTGGCCCAGAAACAATACATTTATACAGGGGAATAAACAGTTGGATGGCTGAAGCAAGGCAAAACACATTACTGGACCCCAGTCCAGTGAACCCCTTGCTTCCCAGGTGAGAGTAGAGGGTGGCCAAATGGGGTGTAACCCCTTTAATCCCAGGCCAAATCCTCTCTATCATCTAATTGGTAGGTAGGGGAACGTATAGAGACAGTAGGAGGGAATTCTAATAAGTGCATCTGCAGGGGGCCAAGCTTTATGTATCATGTGTCCAGGATTATCCACAGTGCTATTCATATGCTTCTTTAAGCAAATGTATCTTAAGGTGGGTCTTAAAGGTGGATAGAGAGGGTGCCAGTCGGGTATTGAGGGGAAGGGAATTCCAGAGGTGCGGGGCAGCCAGTGAGAAAGGTTTAAGGCGGGAGAGGGCTTTAGATACAAAGGGGTAGAAAGAAGACATCCTTGAGAAGAACGCAAGAGTCTGGAGGGTGCATAGCGAGAAATTAGGGCTGAGATGTAAGGAGGGGCAGAAGAGTGTATAGATGCGGTATTTGATCGAAAGCCAGGAGAGGGATTTCAGGACACACATTTATATATTTATTTATAATAAATATTATTGGACCTTACTACTCACTACTACTTACTACTGTCTTTATTTTTATCATTACCATGGTAAACTATTCACTGTGTGTGTGTGTGTGTGTGTGTGTGTGTTTTTTTGTTTTGATATATGTATAATATTATTTACAATCTTGAAGCCTTTCTTATTGTGTTTACAATACTTGTATTATACGTGTAGATACGTTCCACAGATATAACACAGAGAATAGAGCTTTTGATTCAGTATCAGAATATAACTATTCCTCTGGAAATTATCTGGGTCGGGAAGCAGTGATCCCGTCATAATAGGACGGGCTGATAAGGGTGTGAGCAGGTCAGAAGTCTGTGTCCTACCTTCAGATGGGCAGAGCCTATTCCCTCATGTCATGTGCTGACATTGAGAGACCAGGGGAAAATATATAATCAGTCAGTAAAATGTCAGTGTTTCCCAGGCATTCCTTTATATAAGCATGTCCTGCCAGGTACAAATGTGCTGAAAGTGAGAAACTGGAGGTGATCGAGGAACAAATTAATGAGGGTGTGAGGGATCAAACCCCCCTTATTTATTATGGTGGGGTAAGGTGAGGGGAAGTTACTGCACTGGTTCCTCTGCATTACCCACTTCTCACCGTATGAAATAGGAAAGTGAGACTGTGTCAGTATGGAGCAGAACTGCTGGACCTGAGAGAGTATCGGGAGCATTTATCAAAGTCTCACTCATGTACTGTATCTGCTTTTTATTCATACTATGGAACATTACAGTATGTTAGTATGTTACACTATGAGGACTTTACTGGTCTTTTGGCTGTAGTTCTCCGACTCTAGTTATACTTTTCTAGATGGTTATGTTGTGAGACTATCCTGAGCCATTAAAGTTTTGCAGTGTTTGACATGAAGTTCCTGTTTGAGGAGGGACGATAAGTTTCTTTTTGGTGCCCCTGTCTTCTCCGACTCCTTTGGGGTTAATAATCTTAGGTTTGAAAGCTCATACTAAATGCTGTATATTTGTCCAATAAAACAGATCATTCAAATTCTGTTTTCTCTTTTATACAGACACAGCTGTCATCCAACAAATATAGATCAAGGAACCTCCGATCAGCACCGCCCACTGCCAGCACCTCCAGAGCAGCACCGCCCACTATCGGCACCTCCATATCAGTACTGACCACTACTGGCACCTCCATATCAGTACTGCCCACTATCGGCACCTCCATATCAGTACTGACCACTACTGGCACCTCCATATCAGTACTGCCCACTACTGGCACCTCCATATCAGCACTGCCCACTATCGGCACCTCCATATCAGCACTGCCCACTACCAGCACCTCCATATCAGCGCTGCCCACTATCGGCACCTCCAGAGCAGCGCTGCCCACTACCGGCACCTCCAGAGCAGCACTGCCCACTGCCAGCACCTCCAGATGAACACTGCCAGCACCTCCAGAGCAGCACTGCCCATTGCCAGCACCTCCAGAGCAGCGCTGCCCACTGCCAGCACCTCCAGAGGAGCATTGCCAGCACCTCCAGATGAACACTGTCCACTGCCAGCACCTCCAGAGCAGCACTGCCCACTGCCAGCACCTCCCAGAGCAGCACTGCCCACTGCCAGTACCTCCCAGAGCAGCACTGCCCACTGCCAGCATGGATCCACGCTTGTTAAGTGAGTAGAGGAGATATTTTGGTGTCTTTGAAATCTGCAAGGAGGGAATATATGGTTATTTTGCCATTATGTGAATCAGACACCCAAACTAATCTTGTTTTCTTTATTGAACCACTAGGAGGTAAGACGATTATATATCTTCAACTCTTTGTCAATTTCTGCAAGAAGGGCCAGTAATACATTTACTTACAAGATGTTATATCAATATCAGAGGAGGTGAATTCACAAGAAGCGCTGCCACTCCCAGCTTTACAGGATGGGTTTTCCTTTGCTTATTGCCAGGTTTCCCAGTGGTTGTACCGGAGAGGTTAGAGATTAAGTCAGAGAAAGAAGAGACCGACACTGAGGAACATCTGACCCCAATAAAGAGTGAAACTGTTCCATTTCCTGTCTCTGGTGAGTAACTTTTCTCCTTTGTCTGCACAAAAGGATGTTATCTTGTCCCCACCAGAGCAGCGCTGCCCACTGCCAGCACCTCTAGAGCAGCGCACTGCGCACTACCAGCATGAATCCACGCTTGTTTAGTGAGTAGAGGAAATATTTTGGTGTCTGAAACTAATCTTATTTTCATATAGAACCAACAGAAGATAATATATCTTAAACGCTGTCATGTTCTGCCAGAAGGGCTAGTAATACATTTCTTTACAAGAGGTATTATATTATAACAATATCAGAGGAGGTGAAATCACAAGAAGCGCCCCCACTCCCAGCTTTACATGATGGATTTTCCTTTTCTTCTTGCCAGGTTTCCCAGTGGATGTACCGGAGAGGTTTGAGATTAAGTCAGAGAAGGAAGAACCGAACACAGAGGAACATCTGACCCCAATAAAGAGTGAAACTGTCCCATTTCCTGTCTCTGGTGAGTACCTTTTCCCCTTTGTCTGCACAAAGGGGTGTTATCTTGTTACAAGGCGCATGGTCACATTTAGTGAATATTCATGGTTAATTGTCTCTCATTGGAAGTCCCCAGGCCTGCTGGGTGTTCTGGGACAAGCCACATGCAGCAGAGTTAGAAGTGCAATATGGCTCTCAGACACGTATAAAGGTTGGAAATGCAGAGTTATGGGCGTCTGACCATCAATAGATGCGATAAAACGCATTTGGGAAAACAAATTCAAGGGACCCTTCCCTAACTAACCTGGTTCCCCAGCTTAGTCAATACCCTCTCATTTAGGGTCACTAGTTACGCAATAATAGCCACAGTCTTTAGACATAGCTTAACTGATAGATGGGGACAGCGTCCCAAGAGTCCAGGCAATTCTTCCGGACAGTGAAGGTCATGATGGGGGCATCCTCCCCAAACTGCATACAGGGGAGCAGCGTGCCCCCAGCCTCCAGGCTCTAGGAGAGAGAATGAAGCAGCACGGCTAGCTGCCATATATACCTGTTTCTGTAATTAGGAGAGCAGGTGCGGGAGAACTAGACCCATTGTAAACTGTGGCCTGGACTTTCCATCCACCAGCCTGAGTAAATGTGAAGCTGTGGAATGGATCCTTTTGCACTATTCCTGCACTTTCTGACCTAAATCAGGCAGAAAGCTGCCTAATATCCTGGGACTAAGTCACAGTATTTATCAAATTTTTCACTTTATTAAGTTAAGATTATTTAGCACATTTATTGTCATCACCTCCTCCTTGGAGCGCCTTTTTCATTTTCTATCACATGACCACCAGCAGGTAAGAAGATAATATATCTCCAACTCTTTGTCATTTTCTGCCATAAGGTCTAGTAATACATTTCTTTACAGGAGGTATTATATTATACCAATATCAGAGGAGGTGAAATCACAAGAAGAGCCCCCACTCCCAGCTTTACATGATGGATTTTCCTTTCTTGTTGCCAGGTTTCCCAGTGGTTGTCCTGGAGATTAAAGAGTAAGGCGGCCCAGTGTGGCTAGCATTGGGTCTTTGGGAGATGGTTTGTCGCGATATGTGGATAGTTTGTTACAACCGATAGTTAAACATTTACCGTCCTTTTTGAGAGACTCTCCAGATCTGTTATGTGCTATAAAAGCTGTTAAATGGCATAAGAACTATAGATGGGTTACGATGGACGTTATGTCGTTATACTCCATCATTGATCATGACCAGGGTATTAAGGCTACTCCATTTTTCCTTCTTTCCTCCTCGTTATCTATTTCACTTCGCACTTTTCTTATAGATTCCATCACATTTTTATTTGAGTCACAGTTTCTTGCAGACACGGGGTACGGCTATGGGTACCTCCTTTGCCCCGTCGTGTGCTAATCTTTTTATGGGTCTCTGGGAATCCACATTTATTTTTGGTGATTCTAATCCTTTTCGGCATCGTATTATTTTTTACAAGCGTTATATTGATGACCTGATCAAAATCACATGACGTCAGCGCACATGAGCTGGTTCAGCCAATAAGGGCGAATCAGCTTTGTGACGCGTCCACCACGCCCCCGCCACGCGTCTACATTCTCCTGCAGCCAAGTTCACAAGTCGCTTGGGCTGCAGGCGTGCGCGCAGGCAGTATACTAGTATTGGATCACTGTTTATTTTATTATTCGCTGGCATCTGGTAATATGTTTTTTTCTGGTGCGCAAAGGCAATCCATTTGAGGTGCATTCATCCACCTCTTTGCTACCTCCCTTCCCTCTCCCCCTTTTTTCCCCCTTCCCCTCCCTTTTTTCCTTCTCCCATTTGCTTTCCCCAGTGTCATCCACTCCTACCTTCCAGTATTATTAATTTATTTCCGTTTTAAATGTTGATCAGGGATTTCCATAACCAAACTCAAGGGGGGTACTGATGGATCTCTCCTGCTGATCAATAATCCCAAGTGACCCCCCCTAACCCAAAGAAAAACCCTCAGCCCCCCAAAACTCATACTCCTCCCAAGCCCCTCAATGCTGCCATGATTGCCTGACCTTCATCCCTCCGTTTAGCTGGGGGTGGGGGGGAGAGCACTCTGTTGATCTCTTCCTGGTCCTGCTGGAGCTCCCTGGGGATAGGTGATCATGAGGCGGGGGCCTGCTCCGGCTGCTCCAGGTACTGGAAAGCTCTGCTACAAATGGGTGTGCAGCTCATTGGTCTGAAAGGGGAACCACCTCCCTCCCCCCCCCCGCCAGAACTCCCCTCTACCCCAGCAGCAGCAGACACGGCAAAGCGTGCAGCTGCAACATCAATCACTCCACGGTGCCGGCCAGACCTGCAGCATGTTTGATGTCACTGCGCTGGGCATGCTCTCCCCTGGCCTCTTTGGTACCATTCCTCTTCAGGCTTCGTACCTCCGCAGCCCCCACGCGCACAAAGATATTGGCCGCCAGCTAGGGTGACCAGACTTTCATAAGTAAAAACCGGGACACATCATAAAAAGTATTTATCACACAAATTACATCACTTAAAAATAAATATTATGATATTTGTCTAATAGCGTCCCCATTTATTCTGTATTCTCTCTCTCTCCTCCCCCCCCAATCTCCCCTCTCCCCGTATTTCTCACTCCCCCTCCAGTGTTTCTCTATCCCTCCCCTCAGTGTCAATCCCTCCCCCCACTCTCTCTTTCCCTCACCCCAGTGTGTCTCTCTTTTTCTCCCTCCCCCTAGTGCCTCTATCACTCCCCCAGTGTCTCTCTCTCTCTCTCCCTCCCCCCAGTGTCTCTCACTCTCCCTCCCCCCAGTGTCTCTCACTCTCCCTCCCCCCAGTGTCTCTCACTCTCCCTCCCCCCAGTGTCTCTCACTCTCCCTCCCCCCAGTGTCTCTCACTCTCCCTCCCCCAGTGTCTATCACTCTCCCTCCCCCCAGTGTTTCTCACTCTCCCTCCCCCCAGTATTTCTCACTCTCCCTCCCCACAGTGTCTCTCACTCTCCTGCCCCACAGTGTCTCTCACTCTCCCTCCACACAGTGTCTCTCACTCTCCCTCCACACAGTGTCTCTCACTCTCCCTCCCCACAGTGTCTCTCACTCTCCCTCCCCACAGTGTCTCTCACTCTCCCTCCCCACAGTGTCTCTCACTCTCCCTCCCAACAGTGTCTCTCACTCTCCCTCCCCCCAGTGTCTCTCACTCTCCCTCCCCCCAGTGTCTCTCACTCTCCCTCCCCCCAGTGTCTCTCACTCTCCCTCCCTCCAGTGTCTCTCACTCTCCCTCCCTCCAGTGTCTCTCACTCTCCCTCCCAGTGTCTCTCACTCTCCCTCCCCCCAGTGTCTCTCACTCTCCCTCCCCCCAGTGTCTCTCACTCTCCCTCCCCCCAGTGTCTCTCACTCTCCCTCCCCCCAGTGTCTCTCACTCTCCCTCCTCCCAGTGTCTCTCACTCTCCCTCCCCCCACTGTCTCTCACTCTCCCTCCCCCCAGTGTCTCTCACTCTCCCTCCCGCCAGTGTCTCTCACTCTCCCTCCCGCCAGTGTCTCTCACTCTCCCTCCAGCCAGTGTCTCTCACTCTCCCACAAACCAGTGTCTCTCCCTCTCCCTCCAGCCAGTGTGTGTGTTTCTCCCTTCCCACCAGTCTTTCTTTATCCCCCCCAATATGTTTCTCACCCCATGTCTCTCTTTCACCCCCCTTCCCATGACACACTTTCACCCCCCCTTCCCCATGACACACTCTCACCCCCCCTTCCCTGGACACTCATTCCCTCACCCCGCCTCCCCATGACACTCACCCCCCTCCCCATGACACCCTCACCCCTCCTCCCCATGACACCCCCTCACCCTCTCACGCTCACATCACACTGCATGCAACAAGGAGGTCCTGCAGGAGCTGTGCAGCACAGCGCCACCTTAGGGCCGAAAGAAATTGCAGCTACCGACTGCTTTTTTCTCTGCTCCAGGCAAAATCACCGGCAAAACCTCCTGCGCCCCCTCCTAAATAATCTTGCTCACCCCAGTTTGTGCACCGCTGGAATAATGAATACAGTAATAAATACAAGTTATATATGTATCAATGATTTCACTGTGAGAGCTGCTACAAATACATTTCAGGCCTTCAGAACCACCACCAAAGTCATTAGGGGCCACTGGATGTCCATGGGCCACAATTTTAAAACCCTGGGTGAAGAGAATATTTAGTTAATGAAGTATTGGTGAAATAAATTCTTCAGTGTTTTGTATTTGTAATTTGCGTTCAGCAATTTTGATTTACTGATTGAAAACATGTGTTCTGTCTTTTTTGTTTACTTCTGTTAGAGATCGGCCTGAATGAGGAACAGAACTTGAGCTCTGATACATCAAGAAGCTGTCTGACTCTGCGCAGCCCAGAAGTGCCAAAAAACAATGATTCCTGCCACATTTTAGACACGTGCAAGGAACCAGTGCCACATGATGGTGAATTTACAGACCTTGTACAGAACACAGCAGACATGGACTCTAAATATGGGTCCAGCAAAAGGTATGCGAGAGATTTAAGAAGAAGCCGCGGTGCTCAGCCTTTTCTCTGTTGTCAGTGTGGCAAAAGCTTCTCACTGCACAGGGACCTGCTCACACACGTTTGTGTCCCCGCTAGAGAGCAAACCTTTACATGTACAGATGGTGGGAGCAGTTTCTCACTGAAGGGGAAACTTCATTCACACCAGATGATTCAGACACCATTGACTCCTTTTACTTGTGCAGTGTGTGGGAAACAGTTACGTACCAAGAGGACACTCCTCAATCAGAGTTACAGGGAGAAACCATTCACATGTTCAGAGTGTAGTAAAAGCATTTCTCAGAAGACTGAGCTCCTCAAACATGAGAGGATTCCTACAGGGGAGAAACCATTCACATGTACAGAGTGTGGGAAACAATTCAGTACTAAGAGCCACATCCTCAGACACCAGATGACTCATACAGGAGAAAAACCATTCACATGTTCAGAATGTGGGAAACAATTTAGTACTAAGAGCCATCTACTCAGACACCAAATGACTCATACTGGAGAGAAACCATTCACATGTATAGAATGTAGTAAAAGCTTTTCTCGGAAGACAGAATTCCTCAACCATGAGCGGATTCATACAGGGAAGACACCATTCACATGTACAGAGTGTGGGAAACTATTCACAGTTAAGCACAGTCTCCTCATACACCAGATGATTCATACAAGAGCAAAACCATTCACATGTTCAGAGTGTGGGAAACAATTTAGTACTAAGAGCAACCTCTTCAGACACCAGATGACTCATACAAGGGGAAAACCATTCACATGTTCAGAGTGTGGAAAAAAATTCAGTATTAAGAAAACCCTCATCAGACACCAGATGACTCATACTGGAGAGAAACCAGTCACATGTACAGAGGGTAGTAAAAGCCTTTCTCTGAAGATGGATATCATGAAACATGAGCGGATTCATACAGGAGAAAAAACATTCACATGTTCAGAGTGTGGGAAACAATTTAGTTCTAAGAGCCACCTCTTCAGACACCAAATGACTCATACTGGAGAGAAACCATTCACATGTACAGAGTGTAGTAAAAGCTTTTCTCGGAAGACAGAGCTCCTCATCCATGAGCGGATTCATACAGGGGAGAAACCATTCATATGTACAGAGTGTGGGAAACAATTCAGTTCTAAGAGCCACCTCCTCAGACACCAGATGACTCATACAGGAGAAAAACCATTCACATGTTCAGAGTGTGGGAAACAATTTAATACTAAGAACCACCTCCTCAGACACCAGATGACTCATACTGGAGAGAAACCATTCACATGTATAGAATGTAGTAAAAGCTTTTCTCGGAAGACAGAATTCCTCAACCATGAGCGGATTCATACAGGGAAGACACCATTCACATGTACAGAGTGTGGGAAACAATTCACAGTTAAGCACAGTCTCCTCATACACCAGATGATTCATACAAGAGAAAAACCATTCACGTGTTCAGAGTGCGGGAAACAATTTAGTACTAAGAGCAACCTCATCAGACACCAGATGACTCATACAGGGGAGAAACCATTCACATCTTCAGAGTGTGGAAAACAATTCAGTATTAAGAAAACCCTCCTCAGACACCAGATGACTCATACTGGATAGAAACCATTCACATGTACAGAGTGTGGGAAACAATTCAGTACTAAGAGAACCCTCCTCAGACACCAGAGGACTCATACAGGGGAGAAACCATTCACTTGTGCAGATTTTAGTAAAAGCTTTTCTCTGAAGAAGTACCTCCTCAAACGTGTGGATTCATACAGGGGATAAACCATGCACATGTACAGAGTGTGGGGAACAATTCCGTATTTAGAGCATTCTTCTCACACACCATATGATTCATACAGGAGAGAACCCCTTCACATGAACAGAGGGTTGTAAAAGCTTTTCTCTGAAGACAGAGCTACTCATCCATGAGTGGATTCATAGAGGAAAGAAACCATTCACATGAACAGAGGGTTGTAAAAGCTTTTCTCTGAAGACAGAGCACCTCAAACATGAGCGGATTCATACAGGGGAGAACCCCTTCCATGTACAGAGTGTGGGAAACCCTTCACATGTTAAGAGCCACCTTCTCACACACCTCAAGATTCATACACGGGAGAAACCATTCCCATGTACATAGTGTGGGGAAAGCTTTTCACAGAGGATCAACCTCATTACACACATGAGGATTCATACATGAGATAAAATATGTGATTGTTCAAAGTAGGGTTGGGCAATATACCAGTAGCATAGTAATACTGCAGTAATAAAAATGGACGGTAACGCAATACTTGCCATTACTTCTTACCATGGCATTCCTATCAGCAGTTGCAGAGTGGGGGTGGGTCTGGCAGAGGGGACTGTGTGTGGGCCTGGTAGAGACAGTGGAGTGGGAGTGAGTCTGGGAGCTCCTTGACTTTCACGTGCTGCAGCTATAAGGAATCCTCCTGCTGGTAATCTCACCCCTCCATATTAACCACTTCCCCTCTGCCATGCCTCTTAACCCTTCCCTTCGACCATAACTCCCCCGTATTTCTCTCGGCTCTCACCCGTGCCTCTTGACCCCCTCCTTCCCCATGCCCATTAACCTACGCCTCCCCATGCCCTATTATTGTGTACAGGAGAAGGGGGGTCGAGTAGGTAAGTACATTTTCATAACGTGCACCCCAAAACTGGAACAACCTACCGGAGACTCTCGCATCCACCACCAGTTTAAGTTCTTTCAAAACTAAGGCTGTCTCACATTTAATCTGGTCTGTAACTGTTACATACGCCTATAATATATATTATCTTTAACTGTGCATGCAATGTCTTGTATATAATGTGTACCCTGTTCACTTATGTAAATGTATTTGTAACCATGTATTATTTGTCTTACTCTGTGCCCAGGACATACATGAAAACGAGAGGTAACTCTCAATGTATTACTTCCTGGTAAAACATTTTATAAATAAATAAAAATAACATGGTGAAGAAAGGGGCTTTAGTGTGGGTGTAGTTAGTGTAACATTTTCAATGAAACATTTTTTATTAAAATTAAAATATACTCAAATGTATTTGCTTTTTTAACATTTTATTAAGAATGAAATGCATTTGAATAAGAAATATGTTTCACAATAAATGACTTTGAACATTTTGAGGACTTTTGCTTTTTTGCTTTCTATTGGGTGTTAATATATTGCTGAATATTGTTATCACGATAAATTACTTAATACTCTTATGGTGGGAAGTATTTTTTGTTATTGTTCAGGGTGTTGGAAACAATTCAGTACAAAGTGTGACCTGTCACACCCAAGTATTTACATGGGAGAAACCATTTGCTTGTTCAGTGTGGGAAACAATTCAGTGTTAGGGGTCACCTCTTCAGAAACCAACAAATTCATGCAGAGAGAGGCCTTTCACATGGACAGAGTATAGGAAAAACGTTTCTTGGGTGAATGACCTCACACACCACATGATTCACACAGGGGAAATAATTTGCTTGCTCAGAGTGGGGTAAACCATTTTATACAAAGTCGGACCTCTTGTTACACCAGCAGATTTACATAAGAGAAAAACTTTTTAATTGTACATAATTTGGGAAACATTTCAGCACTGAGAGGCACCTCAACTCACACCAAACAATTCATAAAAGGGGATTACATCATAATCAATTCTGTAATAGGAGGACAGTCCTCAGACACCAGAGCATTTACACAGGGGAGAAACCTTTCCCATGTGCAGAGTGTATACAATGTTTCTCAGTAAGAAAACCTTGTCACTCAAATGCTTACACAGGGTAGGTATCTATGGCTTTATTTACATAGTGCCATTAGTGTTCATAGCGCTTCACAGCACTAACACACATGATAATCATAAATAACAAATAAAACAATGGGAAGAAGTGCTTCAGACATAAAAGTAACATTTAGGGAAAGGAGACCCTTTCCTTGAGAGCTTACAATCTAATTGGGCTCCTGAATCCTCCTGCTCTACAGTTTGATACTTTTTGTGAGCTGCAAGCCACGCCAGTTGGAGCTGGGACAAGGAAGGGGTTAAAGGTATTTGCAAGGGGTCTGTGGCATCTGCAATAGGCTTGTTATCCCCTATTAGGCCCCAGCAAGGTCCCTACTCCCCTGTGGAGGTTGTGGTTGCTTTATGGACACTGCCCTGTAGAACCAGAGTATAATGACAAAGCCAGGACGTGGCTGCATCCTGGACCAGGGTGATCTGGGGACCAGATCATCCTTCTATGCCCACAGGGACTAAGGTGGTACAATCGACGCAGGACCCACCCAACGTAGAGGTGGAGGCGTCGCGGTTCATCGCTTCAGATCCGTGGAACCCGTATTCATTCTTGCGCGCCCAGGTGTGAACACACCCTGCCGGTACTCCATCTCACCAAGTGCAGCCAACCAACTGGCTAGTGGGGCAGTGATGTCACACACACGTCATTGGGTGATTGACTCCGTGGACACCAGAGTGTTGGATGCTCAGGGGCACTTTAGTACTTGGGGTAAACCCCACGAGGGTGAGGACATGGTGCAAAGGGGAGCACGGTGAAGGGGTACGACCCTGCGAGGCTTGTATGTTTTAGATTGTTGTTATTAGTCTGTGCAGTAAAACTGTTACACTGGCGACACACTTTATTCGAGCTCGGCTAGTCCCACGAATTCGGGTATACCCGGGTGTATTGAGGTTTGTGACTGTTTTCTGCCCGAGTGCATTGAGGTATTTTCCAGGCAGGGATTGAAGCATTTTATTCCCGCTGGCTGCAATACTGCACAGTATATATATATATACTGCATTACAATTCATGAATTTATGCCATCTGGTAGACACGCGAAGCATTTCAGCCTATTAAATCCTAATCATTATCATTTAACAGATCAGCCGCCCGTCAGCCAGGCATGAACCCAGGCTGGGAAGGCAAACACAACGGGGCTTGTCAGAGGTGAGGAGCGGCGCATTCCAGGTATCTGCCAGGTACATACTGGGTATTTGCTCGAATAAAGTGTGTCGGTGCAGTATACCTATACAAGTGTGTTTTTTATTTCAAACTTTTTTTTTTCATAGGGATAAACAAATTAGTAATATAACAACGTTTCAGCGGGGTATCTTTACAGCATTTTTTGTATACAAAGAACCAGAAGCTTGTACTCAAACAGAACCAGCTGTATCTGTACTAATTCCAAAGATTCCTTAACCATGAACCTTTTTTCAAATTTTCTTTGATAGGCAGAGTCCTTTTGCATATCCCTGTAGCGAGAAATGAAAGAATAGAGGGAGGAAAGGACAGAAGGGGAGGAGGAGGAGGTAAGGAGGGGAGGGGGGGATGGAGAGGAGGAGATTCATGGTACCGGGATAGAGGGTAGGGAGGGAGAAGGATTAGTCCCAGCCCCAATCCACCCCCCGACACCTCCCACAAGGTCATCAGCCACTACTATCCCTGTCCAAAAACCTGTTCCTTGTTTTTTTTTTAAAGTTAATTCCCAATTCTTAGCTCTGTGGCCATGGCGCCCATGTTATATAAAATTGTTCCATTTTTTGACCGAGTTGTGCTGAGGGTTTCTCTATGAGTCTGACCTCATTCACGTTTAACTACAGTTCGCTTGGATGGGACAATTTCGCAATTGTCCTTAGGAATCCGTTCGAGAGTCCCCAGGGCTAACGGGTTCTGTAGCTTGGGTTAATGTATTTGTTCCGATGGTATTAACCCCTTGCGCAACAGAGCCGTGACCGCTGTGCTGTGTGAACGAAGTCCGGCTGGAACGTAATTACATCTTAGTTGAATCAGAGGAGACACTTAGGAGCCAGACTGGGAATACCTCGGTGGGCACAGTTATAGACTGGACAAAGCTATCTCTAACATGTGTACCCAATCCCCTACGTGGGAGATTTAACCCTTCAATGGCCGTGTGTGTGCCAGTCGCACACGGGCGACCGGCCTTGCAGCTGGGGACCGTTGCCCCTGTTGGGGTCCCTTGGACCGGTCTGGACAGTCTGGCCTTAGATAACCGACCTTGTTGCAGGTGTAACACCGCCTCACATGTTTGAACTCTGCAGCCTTGGGTGCGTTGACGGCTGCTGCAAGTTTGTATATCCATTGAGGGGTAGTTTTAGCTCCCTTAGCCATGCGGGCCGTTCCTTTGAGTGCTGCTGGATCCTCCATTGCAACCCTGCTGGCCGCATACTTATCAGCCATTTTCGCAGCCTCCTCATAGGTCTTAGGTTTATGATCAAAGATCCATGCCCTCACGTCCAAGGGGAGCTGCTGTAGCAGCTGCTCTTGGTAAAATAAGTCCAGTAGGGTATGGAATTTTGTAACCTCATTTCCATCCACCCACTGAGTCCTGTGTAAGGCCATACGGCCGGCATAGTCACTGAATGACTCCCCGGGGAGCACTCCCCCCGTCCGGAACTTGCCCCTGTATGCTTCTGGGGTCAGGGCGTACTGGGTTAGCAGCTTGCTTTTAACATGACCGTAGTCATCGGCATCCACACGTGGAATACCCATCACAGTCCGTTTGGCTTTTCCAGATAACAGTGGTCGCAGTCTGACCACCCAGTCCCTCCTTGGAATTCGGAACCGGGAAAACTGCGTCTCAAAGTCATTTAAAAATGCATCCAGGTCATCTGTGCCATCCACGAACTTGCTGAAGCTGTGATGATCTGCCCGGGGAAGCTCCAGTTCCCCATTTACATGGTGAGATTGGTGGGTCTTTCTGAGCACTGCCGTCAGGAGCTGTACCCGCTCTGCAGTGCTAACCCCCGTTCCCCATGAAGCGAGAAGTGCAGTGAGCCCAGGGACGACCCATTTGGCAGCCACAGCTGCTACTTCATCCGCTCTCCCTGGCGCCAAGCCAACCACAGCCGGGGGTCACTAGCATTCTCCTCATGTCCTGGCAGCCCCAGAGCTGGAGGGTCCTCCTGCACTCCAGGCTGAATAGCACTCTCCGCCACATCAGCTACGGGGACCTGCCCTTCTGGCAGGACCCTTCAGTCCTCATGATGCTCCAAATCCTCCAGTTGTACCTTTGACTGCCCATCTGTCGGTAAGCCATACCCCGCACATCTCTCCACGACCTTCTCTCTGTTCCACGACCTGAACCTTCCTGAGCGATTACTCATGGTGCCTTCGGGGTATGGGTAAAGGAACAGTGAAGTTTCTCGTGCTCTTTAGAAGTGTGTGTCAGTTGCTACTTGTCTGAGGAGCTCTCAAGCTACGAGGTCCTCACTATATTACAGAGCCCTGCAGGAAACTACAGAATCCCGCAGGAGACTATAGTATAAGTTCAATCAGTATTCCACATGCTGCCACAAGTTATTACAAAGCCTGTCACGGTGGACACAACTTTACCAACACATTTATATTTTTGTGTACTCGATTGAACACAACAAACTGCAAAATAAATTGTGATTTATTTCCTTAACAGACAAACACACGTCAACTTCAGAATTCACTTAAAAACAACACTTACATGTGCAAGAAAACTAAATAAAATGTCCTTTGCATACAAGCGCACGAAATGCAGTCTTAATTTAAAGGTCCTGTGGCTTGATCGCAAGTTGCCGATCTAATAACTCTTCGCAATTGTCCGTAGGAATCCGTTCGGGAGTCCCCAGGTCTAATGGGTTCCGTAGCTTGGGGTAATGTCTTTGTTCCGATGGTATTAACCCCTTGCGCACCGGAGCTGTTACCGCTGTGCTGTGTGAACGAAGTCCGGCTGGAACGTAGTTACATCTTAGTTGAATCAGAGGAGACACTTAGGAGCCACACTGGGGATACCTCGGTGGGCAAGGTTATAGACTGTACAAGGCTATCTCTAACATGTGGACCCAATCCCCTTCGTTGGAGATTTAACCCACCAATGGCCGTGTTGCCCACAGTTCACAAAACCGGGCAAAAAGGCTTTCCGGTGTGCAAAGCGCATGGGTCAGTTTGACACCCATGCCACTTAGCATACCTGGGCTACACCCATACCTTGGCGCCTCTGAGTCTGAGATTTGGCCCAGAGGTGTCAATGACCCGGCATCTGTTATTGTGACGACTCAGGAGATTCCTTCCTCTCCCTGTCCCTCTCTCCCATCTCCTGTTACCCTTTCTACTCCTTCCCACTCCTCTCCTTCATCTTCTACCTCTCTCCCCTTTCCGCAGCGCGTTCCCCGCAGGTCTCGCAGACTCACGCGCTTCCTTAGCCCCGGCTTTAATCCTCCCCGCTCCCTCTCCCCCGCGGTAGCTCCTTTATCTTCCCCTACCTTTACCTTCCCCTGTGGTGCCATCCGTACCGTTGCCTCCTCCTCGTGTATATATATACGCGCAATCCATTTAGTTTAAGTCCCAACCTATGATATGCATGCATACTTACCTTACCTTGACAACTGTAGTCAATACAGGACAACGGCATTAGGCACTGTTTACTAAGTGCCACACGCATGCTCCGTTCATTTCACCACACTGAGTGAAGACTCCTACTACTCACAAGCCAATACTATAGTTATTTTACAAACGGCTATGCATGATTCTAATTAGAAGTCCCTCTCTCTACTTATACTTACCTTGACATCGGTGATCGCTACACTGGATGTTGATCACGCAGATTGAGGCGCATGCGCAGTTCGCCACAGTGCATTTAGTTTGGTATATTACACTGTATCTATTGATTTGCTTCACGTTGTTAGGTATCATCACGTTACTTTATATGAACACATCAAGTTATTTATTAGCACATCTTGCACTTTTTTTTATCATTTATTTTGTACCTTAAGGGACATTTCATTCACAGTTGTGAGAGCTTCCACCGCATACCATTAGGTTACTACTTTGGTACTTACACTTCAGTTGACTTCCATTTGTATGGATTAATACCTCGAGGGACCTGTTTATAGCTATATGTCCTTCCTTCTGGATATATATCTATTTTTATTATTAGTTTAATATCAATAAAATTATTTTAACTTTGTTAATTCAGCTGCTTCTGACATTATTATATAAATTGGTTTGCAGTGCGCCATCATCTGGGATCCTTTAGTGTACTTTGCTCTTGAAGTATACCTCTAGTAAATACTGTATCTCCTCCCAGGCGGCACGCAGCTACCCCTTCTGGGGTTTAGAGCGAGGTGTTCACACATTGTCTTAACTTTTTTCTTATATGACGCTATGGATATAAGGTCTCCTCTAATTGACGCCTTATGGGCTTTCCATAGTATAGTCGGGGACTCTAGTGAACCTTTATCTATTGAAAAATATTCTATAAGTTTTTGCTTAATTGTGCTCTCTACATCTGGCGAATTCAGTAAAGAGTTATTTAGTTTCCAATTATATTGATTATTTGTGCCGAAGGAGAGAGAGAGCACTAATTCAACAGGGTCTGACCAGGATATTGAGCCTATATTCGACTGGGAGGATGTCTGGAGAATATCTTTGGTATTCAGAAAATAATCAATCTTTGAGTAGGTCTGATGTGGAGCTGAGAAGAACGTATAATCACGCTGACCTTGATGCTGTGCTCTCCAGATATCCGTAAGAGAGAAATCTTTTAATATCTCCTTAAATTTTGGGGCATTTTTCTGGGCCGGTCTTGGATGAGTGACGCCCGGGACACTTGACCTGACTTGGCCAGGGACACTTACTATGTTCATGTCCCCTGCCATAATTATTGAAGAGGGAGGCTGTCATTCTACAATTTCTAGAACTTCACTGAGAAAATTTGCTTGGCCTTCGTTCGGGGCATAAACATTCACCAGGGATACTGGGACTCCCGACAGGGACCCTTGTAGAATTAAAAATCTACCTCCTGGATCCGCTAAGGTCTTGTTGAGAGCAAACGTAATATTGTTTTTGATTAGTATGGCTACTCCTCTTTTTTTGGCTGAGAAAGATGCATAGTATGCCTGGGAATAAGTCTTCCCAAAAGTATTTCGGGGGGAAGTAGTGTTAAAATGGTTTCTTGTAAAAACAATATGTCCCCATTGGTCTTTTTAAGTTCCTGAAGGGTCAGTCTTCTCTTAACCACAGAGTTTAGACCTTTAACATTCATTGATATCAATTTTATTGAAGTTATATTAGCCATGTTTGCATATTAAAGAAAGGGGTGAGGGTACGAATCACTTTCCCAAGTTGGCTGTTTTTTTTTTTTAACCCTATACACTTACAAGAAGAGCAGGGATGTAAAACGTGATTGTCCACTTGTGGTTGGCCCTGACGGGTGGGGGACGGGAGGGAGAACCGGGGAAAGGGAGGCAGGAGAAAGAAAAGGGGAGACAGTGAGACGAGAGAAAAGGAGTGGTCAATATATACGCTCTAAAGTGGAATCCTTCATCACCCTATGGATGAGGAGTCCGGGCCTAATGCCTTGGGAGACATCTCTGAGCACCGCACGTGGGAGCCTTTGTAGCAAACATGTAAAATGGCTACAGTCATCTCTCCTGCTGACAGTAAGGCCTGGTAAGTTGTGGGCATGCCAGCAGTAATTATGGAGGTTTGCCCTCACACCCTGGTGGAGTGCCCTGTGTATGGATGGGAGTAGTCACATGCTCTGACTCCATGGTTAGTGATGTCAGAGGTGTGTCAGCTTTCAGAGTATACATAAGGCACAGCACTGAGCCTAAAGTTAGTTCTGCGTCCAGTTCTGCTAAGAGGAGGAGGAGTTCTGGCAGGAGTTCAAGTTCTAGTACTAGCCTGAGTTACTGAGAGTTCTAGTTATGTTATAGTAACTGAAGAGGAGACTGTGTCCAGGGACCTGGCACAGGGCAGTGATCCCTGCGGGGATAGGGAATCCCTATCTTAGGAGAGATACACCTTTTAAAGGGAGGCACTGACTGGACATGAGTGGCTAGATATCTACTGCGAGGGGCAGCTAGCCCACATCAATCAATAAAGATGTTCTCAATCACAAACCCTCTCGTGTACATGTGTGGAGTGAATGTACAGAGAGGAGCACCACGGAGGAGTTCCTCAACAGGACCATCCCCATGCGGACGCAGGGACCCTGATGAGGTGGAGGCGCTGCACTGGAACTAGGTGAGACTCAGCACATTACCTCAGCTGCCTGTCTGGACGGATCCTCCCCACACACCATCATGCGGGAGACTCAGGAGTCCTGTTGCCAACAGATGCACCACCAGACACTACCACACTGTAATGGGGGCCGGTTAGACCACAGGGGCCAATGTGAGATTGGGTGGGTCAGGCCGGTTCACAAACACCGTTACATTTGGAGGCGAGCTGCTGAGATCAGATCTGTCATCAGGACAGGCTCTAGCTAGGCACACTGGGAAACAGGGAGAGCGTCTGCTGCCACTCTGTGCTGCGTAGGGATGGACCTAGGGGTGGTCAGGGGGCTGACGGGATATTGTCAGTTCGCAGGGACAACCTAGGGGCCTGAAAGGAGTGAGGGGTTTGGAGCCGGGCTATAGCTGACCGAGTCACCTTGAGGCAGTGCTAGTTGGTAGGACGCCAGAAGGGATAGCCTGTAACTTGGTCAGGAATCCTGGAGAGGGTCTGCGCTAGGCTGACCAAGAGAGGTAGACGCCCCAAGTACTGCATGGCAGAGCCAGAGTACCTAGCCCATTCCAGACACTTACCATAGGGAGCACAGACTGGGAGGAAGGAGACACAGCAGACACTGAGAGAGTGAGCCTAGCCTGAGGTAGTGCAACATGAGTCCAGCCTAGTTCAGGTACACATGTGGTGGTGCATCTGAGCAACTCTTTATTGTACTGATGTGGATGCTGCCCCGCAGAGCGGAGTCCCATGTACGATAACTGTTACGAGAGAATGGAGGATCCGCGTGGTGCGGAGAACACAAAATGGCGACCAGAGGCTGATGGGGAGGGCACCCGTGGCGTGCACCCCACTGAAGAGCAAACTGTCGCCGAGTTATCGTTAACCAGTCTGCTCTGGAGCGGAGCGAAGGCCGTGGCTGCCCCGTTTTTATCCTGTCTGGGACACCGAGGGGCCACCCTTGAAGAGTGTGAGGAAATTGTAATAATTGGGGGAGAACCCCGCGAGGAGAGCAAACAAAATGACTTTTTGGGCTTAAAAGCCAACCAAAATGGCGGTTCCCGCTTGCTAGGGAAACCGCATGGGACAGTCACAGAAGAAATGGCTGATGCAGAACTTGCAAAGAGCTGGCCGGGAATGGCGCGAACAGCAGAGCCCCGCCCTGATGGGGGGCATGGCGCGAAAGCTATGGCTGCGCCTTCATGGACAGTGACTAACTCAGCCCCTGTGCTGAGTCAACCGCTTAGTCTATGGGACCCTCCCCTGATTTCCATCAGGGGGAGTGACTTTCAACTATGGCCTGTGGGAATGCACCCACTGGGCCCAGGGACTGATATCCAGACGGCGCCACTACCCAAGGTAGTTCCGGCCGCGGAAATGATTTGCAAGAAAGAGGGATATTTTGCACGCAAAGCTGCTGCAAGGAGAAGGCGGGAACTAGCCGCGGGAAAAGAATCCAGCTCTGAGGAGGAAACTGGCGCGAAAACGCAGACCGCGCCCACCAGGACTGAGAGAGGCACGGCCTTAATTAAGGGGCATGATATTCCCCTGTGGGACCCGCCCATAATTGCAACCCCTGGGGGCGGGTTCCAGCTATGTCAGCGGAAGGAGGAGCCAAAGCAGGAAGTGGCTGGCCCAGAAGCTTCTACCAGTCAGTTGCGAGGAACCACTGACCTGGAGAGACCCACACTGAAAGTGGTCCCTACAAAAAGAATGGCCTGCCCCTCCGCTCTGGGAACTATGGTCTCCGCCCAGCCCTACTCAGTACCCGGCGGGCTACTAGTAGTAAGGGTGGCTAACACCGAGACGGTGGTCGGGCTCTGCCTACAATGCGGGCTGCCCGGAGGCACAGTCAACACGGCGGCACGTTGCCCACATTGCGGGACACTGTACTTATGGCCTATGCCGACATTTATACTGATACAATCGGCTGACCCCCCGGGGGACCAGGCTAAGCGAACCGCCGAGTCCCCTGGCGCACTGTGGATAGGACGTGCGAGTCCCGGAGAAAGGGGACTGGAGCCGGTCAAGTCGGCTGGGTCGGCCGCAACCGAGACAGTCGGGTCACCTCCTGACCGCACCGAGAAGGGAGAATACTCGGACGAGGATCTCCGTGAACTTGAAAAGGTGACAGCGAGGCCCAGGATAGAACCGGGGAGGACGACACCCCGTGGTACCAGCAGCTGTCAGAAAGACAGGACGTCCCCCGCAGATCGGCGAGCCGAGAGACGGAGTCCCTCTGCCTCAGAGCGTGGCGGCGACGGACGAGAGCAGCCGACACCCCTGCGGACGGGTAAGAGGAGTCCCTTCACTTACCTTGCCCCAGCAGACGGTGTAGGAGCGGAGAGGCCATGCCAGGCCGCAGGCGCACGTGGAGAGACGGCATCACTTCCGGTGAGGACGACGGCGGAGCTTCCGGATGTCGTCATTGAGGAAGAGATCCCGAATGGGGGTCCAACCCGCGATGACGGTGTTTCCGGTTCCGGGGAGGACATCACTTCCGATGGCGACAGCGGAACCCCGAGGAAGAATGCAGCGACGCTTCGGCGATCGGGGGAAGGTCCCCGATCACCTACAAGGCCCAGGAGTTGGAGGGGCGATCCGAGGACTGAGGAGGGTGAGATATCCTCATTGGACCAGTCTACGGACAGCCAGGAATGGGTCGTAACCCCGCGGGGTCCAATCTCTTGCCCATACGCCGAATCCCACGCCCTAGCTAAAACCCCTGCCCCAATCACACGGTCCCCGGGTTCCCCGCCTAGTTTGGAATCTGTGGACATATCACCAGGGGGAGAAGGGAGACGGACTGGGGAAAGACAGCGCAGTGGCGCTACGGAGGGTGATTCTCGGGGAGGGGGAGAATTGAGAGTGGTCACGACAGCACCCGAGCCAGTGATAAGGGCCCCGGGGTCTTCCAGGTGGTTCCTACCGCGATCGGCACGGTCATCGGGGATATTTTCTATAGATATGGGCGGAAGAGAGGTCAAGAAGCCTGACCCGAACCACTATTTTTAGGAGGTACTGATACATTGCGCGGGTTCGTGGCTGCTGGTCGGGGCGGGCTTGGCGGAATGTACTGTAGTAATTTTTTTTGTTATACACCATGAAGATTTGTATGAAAAGTTAACCAATTATGTGTTGTATTTCAGTGCTTCCTGGAAAAGGGTATACAAATTTAGGTCCCAGCGAGGACGATGGGATTCACCAGGGGGAGAATGTAGCGGACATGTAAAATGGCTACAGTCATCTCTCCTGCTGACAGTAAGGCCTGGTAAGTTGTGGGCATGCCAGCAGTAATTATGGAGGTTTGCCCTCACACCCTGGTGGAGTGCCCTGTGTATGGATGGGAGAAGTCACATGCTCTGACTCCATGGTTAGTGATGTCAGAGGTGTGTCAGCTTCCAGAGTATACATAAGGCACAGCACTGAGCCTAAAGTTAGTTCTGCGTCCAGTTCTGCTAAGAGGAGGAGGAGTTCTGGCAGGAGTTCAAGTTCTAGTACTAGCCTGAGTTACTGAGAGTTCTAGTTATGTTATAGTAACTGAAGAGGAGACTGTGTCCAGGGACCTGGCACAGGGCAGTGATCCCTGCGGGGATAGGGAATCCCTATCTAAGGAGAGATACACCTTTTAAAGGGAGGCACTGACTGGACATGAGTGGCTAGATATCTACTGCGAGGGGCAGCTAGCCCACATCAATCAATAAAGATGTTCTCAATCACAAACCCTCTCGTGTACATGTGTGGAGTGAATGTACAGAGAGGAGCACCACGGAGGAGTTCCTCAACAGGACCATCCCCATGCGGACGCAGGGACCCTGATGAGGTGGAGGCGCTGCACTGGAACTAGGTGAGACTCAGCACACTACCTCAGCTGCCTGTCTGGACGGATCCTCCCCACACACCATCATGCGGGAGACTCAGGAGTCCTGTTGCCAACAGGTGCACCACAAGACACTACCACACTGTAATGGGGGCCGGTTAGACCACAGGGGCCAATGTGAGATTGGGTGGGTCAGGCCGGTTCACAAACACCGTTACACCTTATTAAGGGAGAGCACAGAGCTCTCTGGGTTTTACATTTAACCAACCAAATTACCCAGATTTTGGAACATTTAGCAAGTTTACAGGGAAAGACACAACCATACCAAGAAAACATTTCTCACCTATAGAAACTTAAAGTGAACTATGGCGCTCATTTGAGCTTTCAAACTAAATGAAGGGGGAGGGAGGGGAGGGCGAGACCAGGAGGGGGTACATGTTCCGGCTTCTCCTTACCAAAGTAGTATAGGCCTATAAACCCATTCTGACATGTTCATATAACTTTTTCTTTAGTATATCGGCATCCTAGGTTCATTCCTTAAGACATGCCACTGGCTCTTAGTAACAAAGAATTTCAAACATTTGGAACATTAAACTAATATTTAACTAAACATATAGCTATATCAAGAAAATATTTCTTGCATATTAGAACTTAAAAAAATTTGTATCATGCATTTGAACTTTGGAGCTGGAGATGATATTTATTCTAGAAGGGGAAGAGGGTCTGGTAGGGGGGGAAAGAGGCGATGAGCCAGAGAGGGGGCAGGAAAGGGGGAGGGGCGCAAAGGGTGGGGGAGGAGGGGGAGGCAGGGGGATAAACAGGGGGGGGAGGAACACTGGGGGGAGGACAGGGAAAGTGGGGAGATGGAGAAGGAGCCAAGTTGGGACAGGGTCAGGATGAAAAGGTTGGAGGGTGGGGAAGCAGGCAAGGGAGAAGGAGAGGAGACACAGGCACAACAATAGGAGCAACATCTTTTCATAGGTCTTATCGTGGCATCCACCTCAGTATCTTTCTGTGATGCCTAATACTTCTTTAAGACCCTCTATATATAAACATGGCACACAACTTTACATCAATATTTACATACATCAGATAGTACTTCCCAACTGTTTCTAGACCCCCAGCTCACAGCCTATTTATATATATACAGTGGCGGCTGCCTTTATCCTAATGCGGCCGGATCCACGGCTCTCTGATAACGGCGGGCAGAAGCGTTTTGGTTTTTTTTGTCCGGAGTTTATAGCGGTATTTTAGCGCTTTTATTTTATTTTATAATTGCTGTCTGCAATACTGCAATACCATCTAAAAACTCAGAGGGGCATTCGTGAGCTGTTGTCTTGGAAGTCTAATACTTTAGCAGTTCAACCTACGTCAGTACACAGTCTGCGTGTGCACGCGCAGTAATTGTAAATTTGCATATTTATACATGCATTTGCAGTGCTGTATGTCTCATTTGAAAATTGTTGAAACGCATAGGCGTGTGCTGTAACAGTATCACATTTCGGCATATACAGTACAGCGCTCTCCCTTCGCTCGCCCCCACACACACACAGGATAATTTACTATACTGCACTGCAGTATTTCAACTTCTTATCTTATCTACAGTGCAGTACACCTCTCCCACACCATTCCTTTGAATGTGTGTCTTTCTGGTTTCAATCACATTCCTGCTTGATAGTTGATGATTACTGCGCATGCGCCTATAAATTCACCACTGCTTGCTTGCGAAGTTCAAGAGTGAGTGAGTGACCAAAAAAAATTAATAGTTTTTTTCTCCTCATTTCTTATTTTTATTTTCTCCACAAGCCTGCCTAGACCAACTTGATATTACGATATTCAATCTGTGCTGTATCTTTTGACTGCGACCCTGTGCGTTTGACTGCACATGGTTGATTTGTGTGCTTTTTATGTACTGTATTTGGGGGTGTAGGGATCAAATTATTATGATGACCTGCCTTTTGAAATTATGTCATTTCTTTGAACTGCTGTAATCCTTCATGCTGCTGTACCCTGTACGCCCCTCCCCCACGCACACACACAAGGCTCGCTCAAGGATTTGAAACTCTTATCGACAGACACCTCTACAGAGTCATTCAGTTTCTGAAGTTTGCCATTGTGTTTTTAATCCGTCCCTAGCCGAGCATCACCTCACTGCGCCTGCGTGTAATCCTCTTTGGGATGGGAGCTACAGTACATAGCTGATTACTGCGCATGCGCCTGTAAATTCACCACTGCTTGCTTGCGAAGTTCAAGAGTAAGTGAGTGAGTGACCCCAAAAAAAAATATTTTTTTTCTCCTCATTTCTTATTTTTTATTTTCTCCACAAGCCTGCCTAGACCAACTTGATATTACGATATTCAATCTGTGCTATATCTTTTGACTGCGACCCTGTGCGTTTGACTGCACATGGTTGATTTGTTTGCTTTTTATGTACTGTATTTGGGGGTGTAGGGATCAAATTATTATGATGACCTGCCTCCTGAAATTATGTAATTTCTTTAAAATGCTGTAATCCTTCATGCTGCTGTACCCTGTACCCTCCTCCCCCACGCACACACACAACGCTCGCTCAAGGATTTGAAACTCTTATCGACAGACACCTCCAAAGAGTCATTCAGTTTCTGAAGCATGCCATTGTGTTTTTAATCCGTCCCTAGCCGAGCATCACCTCACTGCGCCTGCGTGTAATCCCTCCCCCAACCCTTTGAGGCTTTGTTTACGGTAACGCTTTTGAAAATCCCTTCTCGAATTTGATATGTAAATCTGATTTGCACAGCACTGTGAGAATTGAGAGTTAAAAAAACATTATCTGATTCATGTTGTTGATGCAGTAAATTACCACTTTTTGTAATTCTTCCTTTTTCTTTGGTGTAGGTGGGGGGGGGGGTTGTTGTCAATGATTATGATTATCATAAATGTAAATAAATATTTATTTTATTTTATCAGGAACAAAAAAAAACAAATATAAAAATAATCATGAATAATACAAAATTCAGTCTTTATTAAGTTCTTCAGTCAGATGGAAATCGAGGGCCGGTGGATAATCATGAATAATGCACATTGATAATAATATATATAATTAAACCAGGGTAGGTGGGAAGGGAAGGGGGACGGGAAGGGGAACCCTCGCTACTGCCTAGGCACAGGTGCTACAATCAGGGGAAATAACTGAACAACTGGGGAGAAAAGAACCCCTCTATGATGAGAGCACTCAGCGGCTGGTAACTGATGAGCCAGATAGAGACAATCGTAACATGTAATGGTGGGTAACTTAAAAACTCTTTTAATTGGAGAAATCCTCAAATAAAATAAAGTTATATGGATAACCCTCTATGTGAGGTACTCCTGAACAAATGGCGAAATTAAAAATGTGGAAAGGGGGTGGGGATTATAAATCCTATTGGTATAATAGGTGCTCCCTAAATGGCTTCACTATCTAAGGTAAGTTCACAATAGTGGTCCCAAAGGTAAGTGGGATATGGTGGGTAAGTAATGGTTCTGTGATAGTATTTACACACTTCGTTGACAGACCATAAGTAAAGTCTACATAAACACCCACAGCATTTGTAGTGACTCAAAGAGTAAGACAGAGTACTTGAACTACTGTATACTGTGACTACTGTTAAATACTTTGCAACCAGATGGCTGGTGCTGCTCTCTCAGGAAAGAAAAAAATTGAGCAGTTAGGTGCATATTATGGCATTGTGTACTGTATAGCGACTCCATATTGGACTACAGTATGCAGTTAGTACTGTCAAACTAGTCTATTCTGGAACTACTGTATACTGTGACTGCTGTTAAATACTTTGCAACCAGATGGCTGGTGCTGCTCTCTCAGGGGAAAAAAAAATATGTGCCATACTTACCTGTATCATACTGTACTTACAATACTACAGTACAGTACTACAGTATACCATACTACCTTTCTGATGCTTGCCCATTATGCGCGATCACAATGGGCAACACAGTCGCAATATGGTCCATATATTTATAACATCGTTCCACGGTGAGTACATCGTTCCAAAAACTCAGTATGCCTTGCGCCAACTCATCCTTTTTGGAGGGTTTCATGACTTTTCGGATATGGTCCTTCAGCTCATGCCAGACCATTTCAATAGGATTGAAGTCTGGCGATCTGTTATTGGAGGGGGAAAAAAAGGACAATTAGTTTAAGACATACAGGACACAGTAAAAACAGTGAGAAAAAATGTGACACGGTTACCGCACTTACTCCACTGGCATCTTCACCTAGTTGATACCGCACTCAAGGATATGTGCTGTTGACGCGGTGTGCTTCGGATCGTTGTCCTGGTAGAAACGGTGACCATCCAGGAACCCACGTGTGATGTATTCCACAATCTCAGGCACAATTTTCTCTTGGAAGAAAGCTTTATTCATGATTCCTATAACAAGAATAGAAAAGTGCTCAAAAAACTGCACACTAGTACAGTACAGTGCGTGAGGCACAAGCGTGTGACATACATTTTACTGTACCTTCAAAGATGACGATGCATCCTGGTCCACGCCTAGAGTTCAATTTAAAGAGGTTTAAGGCTGCACACCACAATATATAAATAAATACATACAGTTTACCGGTGCTGCTGGTTCAAGGAAGTACCTGCCAGGCAAATTCCAAAGTACACTGAGGAAAAACGAGAGATCCAGCGCTCCACGGATTTCAAGATAATGAATTTATTGTGCCACACTACAACTATTGTGTGGCACAATAAATTCATTATCTTGAAATCCGTGGAGCGCTGGATCTCTCTTTTTTCCACGCCTAGAGATGGCACCCCACACATGCATCTTCACTGGGTGTTTTGGACGCGGCTTCATAGATATGCGACCTTTTTTGTGGAATGCAAAGGTGGCAAATCTCTCCAGCGAAACAGTAGACTCGTCAGTGAAGATGCAATCTTGGAAAGTTTCTCCACTGTCGATCCATGCCTGGGCCTGGACCACTCTCTTGATTTTGTTAACGTCCCTTATCATAGGGTACGCTCTGTAATGACAAGTAATAAATAATTTTATAGGTACAGTACAGTTTCTTAAACAACAATTTTACCTCCTGTGCTGTCCAGTACTAACCTCACACGTCCATATTTCCATCCAATTCTGCGTCTCATCTTCTTTATGCTGGTCTCGGATACAGTGAGATTGTGATTTTGCTGCAGAGTGTATTTGACCCTTAATGCACTCTTCTCATCATTCTCTTCACTTATTTTGTCGACCAGAAGAGTTGTCTCCCTACAATGTACAGAAAAACAACAATCCGGTAAGTTACAGTGCAGTAGGCCACAAGCACAGCACATCATTTGCAGTAAAAATAGTATACCGTACAATAAGATAGATCTACACAATGGTTATATAAATATACCGAACTAACTCTAACATTAGAGAGATCTACACAATATATTGTTCTATTAATATGCAGCAATATAAACAATATATATACTGTGTTATATAAATATACCGAAATAACTATAACATTAGAGAGATCTACACAATATATTGTTCTATTAATATGCAGCAATATATTATATATTATTGTATTATATAGTTATATAAATATACTTACGCGTTAGTTACCGTTGGTGTCCTCGTGCGTTGTCTGGTTTTTCCGTGTATATTCTATGTTTAGTCGATGTGTATTCAATGTGCAGTGAATCCACAAAATGGATGGTGTATTTATACGTTAATGACTCACATTAGAGTACGCCCACTTTTAACACCTGTACCTCGTCGCAATGGATAAAACGTTACACACTTTGCATAGTCCACCACTCGATGATCTTTATCTGAACTTGCCCTTGTCCAGATACTGCATTGTGCCATCTGCTTCCATGGATCAACCCCGATTCTACGGACGCAGGAACCCACTCACCTCTGCCGTGCCTGTCATGCAGAAAAAGCGAAAGGCGGCGGCGGCAGCCGTTTCCAAGCCAAGGCCAAAGCGACAGGCAAAGGCTAATAATGAAAACCTTCTGCTGACCCCAAAGGCTAAGGGTTTTAAAACACGTAAGCCTTATTATGTCAAGAAGAAATTCGGTGATGTACACACAACGCAAAACAAATGACAGCCAACCCATCGAACCTGCAGGCCACTTCCTCGTTTATGCTTCGACGACTCTGCCGCCGCTCTCCCTGAAATCTACAGCCCATCTTCTCCACTACTCATACAGGACGCTGCCGCTGCTCTCCCGGAAACCCCCAGGCCATCTTCGCCACTGCTCTTCGGCGACACTGCTGCCCCTGAAATCAACGGGTCACTTTCTCCATTACGCTTAGACGACTCTGCTGCTTCTCGCCCGGAAATCCACAGGTCGCTTTCTCCATCCCTCTTCGACGACGCTGCCGCTTCTCTCCCGGAAATCCACAGGTCACCTCCTCCATCCTTGTTCGGCGAATCTGCCGCTTCTCTCCATAGAACCCCCATCTCATCCTCCATAGCACCCATCCACCCAGATGTCCACAGCACGCCATGCAGAAGAACCAGCTCTTTAGACCGCATGCTGAATGGGTTAAGTGTGGATATCCCTGGGAACTCTACTGTGCTGGTAAAGATAGATTTGCTTCTGGAGACCATGCTAAATATGAATCAACGGATGCAGAAGATGGATCAATGGATGGAGAAGATGGATCGACGGATGGAGAAGATAGAGACTGACATAGCGGGGATACATAATTTGCTCGGTGTTCATGCCCCTGTATCCCCGATGCCGGAGCAGGAGGGTGGCATGGATCTGATGAATGGGACCTTTGACCACCTTCCAACACCAAGCGCACCCCCTCCACCAGAAGATTTTGTGTACATGTATGCCATTGAGGAGGAGGATAACATGACAACCCCGTCAAGACAACGCCAGGAGACAACACAGTGACGAAGACAGGAGGAAAGCTTCCTCCCAGACAACCTACCCTCGCCCGCCGCCACAAGCACACCCGCTCACAGAAGCACACCCGCGCCCAGAATCCAACCTACATACGCTTGCATCGATACGGTGCCCGACATCATCCTGCGCGAGCTGCCACCGGCACTCAGGGAGAAGTATAGGGTGATGAGTGCTAGTGTACCCCACAAGTATGCCATGTTAATTTTCAAGCACCACGTGTCATACTTGTTGTACTGCGAGTGGGCCTACAAAGTGAACTATGAAGGAAATCGCGTAAAAAGGGCGCTTCCTGAAAATTTAAGGGAGACTGTTGTGGAGGAATTGCGGCGCTATTTTTCAATGACAGATCCTGTAATGAAAAGAGTCCGAGACTGCATTAATGGCATTTTGCGCCATACAAGGCATCGGCCCTGGAAGGACAATCTGGTGGGGATCGAATTTGCGTGACAGTTCCACTGTTGTTTATTTTTTGTAAATGTTTTTGTAAATGTTTTGACTATTGTGTGTTTTAACTTGTATATGTTTTTGTAAATGTTTTGACTATTGTGTGTTTTAACTTGTATTAATAAAGAAATGTTTTTACTTACTGTACACACAGGACCTGCATAATTCCAGTCCCCGAGGGCTGCAAACAGGCCCGGTTTTCAAGGTTATCCTGAAAACCGGGCCTGTTTGCGGCCCTCGAGGACTGGAGTTGTGCAGGCCTGACTGAATGTTCTGTACACCATCCGACTGTAAATGTTTTGTCTTTCTGTACTTTAATAAAGGCGATGTTACGTTTTGTATATTTTATGAATAAAGAATTATTTTTAATAACACCATACTGTTGTCCTGTACTGTACATGTTTTGACTTTCTGTACTTTAATAAAGGAGATGTTGCGTGTTTCAACTTGTATTAATAAAGAAATGTTTTTACTTACTGTACACACAGGACCTGCACAATTCCAGTCCCCCAGGTCTGCAAAGAGGCCCGGTTTTCAAGGTTATCCTGAAAACCGGGCCTTTTTGTAGCCCTCGAGGACTGGAGTTGTGCAGGCCTGACTGACTGTTCTGTACACGATCCTACTGTAAATGTTTTGGCTTTCTGTACTTTAATAAAGGAGATGTTGCGTTTTGTATATTTTATGAATAAGGAATTATTTTTAATAACACCATGTGACTGTTACCCATACTGACTGTAAATGTTTTGACTTTCTGTACATAAATGTTTCCACTAGCAGTAAACCATACACCTGTTGATGTTTTGAATTGCTGTACACTTAAAATGTTTTAACATTGTACAGTATTTGTCAATAAATGTTTTTGTACTTACTCCACCAATAAAAGAAAATGTTGATTTGTTTTAAATTGTTCCATTGTCTCCTTTTATACTGTAACAAAATACAGTGTTTCTAGATTATACAGTACTGTCCAGGCATACTGTACTGTATACTGTAGGCATGCTCAGTGTCACGATGACACCAACTTTTATCAACACATTTATATTTCTGGGTACTTGATTGAACAGAACAAGTTGCAAAATAAATTGTGATTTATTTCCTTAATAGACAAACACATGACATCTGCAGGATACACTTGAAAACAACACTAACTGGAATCAGAGAATGAAAGAAATTGTCCTTTGAAACAAAAGAAATTGTCCTCTGCTTGCAAGCGCAAGAAATGCAGGCTTGGTTTTAAAAGTCCTGTGGTTATGTGGTTATTAACCCCTTCACTCCTGGACTGGTTGCTGCTGTACTGGAACAAAGTCTTGCATCTTTACATCATGGATTAAAATTCAGGAATCACACTGGGGATACCTGGGGAGCCACAGTTATAGACAGCCCAAAGCGATCTTTAACATGTGGATCCAATCCCCTCGTGGGAACAAAAAAAAACCACGAATAGCCAAGTGACCCACAGTTCATAAGACCGGTCAAAAGGGCTGTTCGGTGGCAGGGCGCATGGGTCAGGTTGACGCCCATGCCACTTAGCATACCTGGGCTACCCCCATAACTTGGGGACACTGTGTCTGGTCTCTGACTTAAAGGTGTCACTAGCCTGACATCTGCTGTGCATCAGTATGCCAGTATTGCATACATTATGGTTCTCTGGGTCTTTTCATAATTGACACTCTTTTAGACAGGGGGACTCTGACGCCATAAAAATAACTACAGCCCTTTGAGGCTTTGTCATAAAAATAATTACAACCCTTTGAGGCTTGGTCATAAAAATACCGAAGCTCATTCACCCATATCACAGCTGGATGTCCAAGTAATTCCTGCTTGGACTTACAAAAAAATACCTCCTGCCTTACATTTAAGATCTGCCATCATGTGTCGGTTAGAGGGTATGGCAAGCAATGCATCTTGTCTTTTACCCTCGCAGACAGGAAATGGCCTGCAAATGGGGAATAAAAATGGCAGGGACAGGGCAACAACAGTAATGCTTGGAAAATCAGGTATTAACCACTTCCTCCCCATCACACCTCCCCCACTCAAGATGCAGGGACTGACCTGAACACCCCGTCCGGTGGCTGGGCTGACCTGCCAGCTCTTGAAGTTAGTAAGTCCTGAGGGCTGTCTTGGCGGGAAAGGCCATCAGCATTACCATGCTCACTTCCCTTCTTGTGCTGGATGGTGAAGTTCCACTCCTGTAAGGCAAGACTCCAGCGCAAAAGTTTTGCATTTTCCCCTGACACCCTCTGTAACCAACTCAAAGGATTGTGGTCAGTTATTACCGTGAAATGTCTGCCATACAAATAAGGCTATAACTTCTTTAGAGCCCACACTATGGCCAGACACTCCTTCTCAATGGTGGCATATGCCACCTCTCTGGGCAGCAGTTTGCGGCTTAGATATACTACCGGGTGCTAATTGCCCTCCTCCTCCACTTGGCTGAGTACAGCTCCAATGCCAAAGTCTGAGGCATCAGTCTGCACCAGGAACTTTTTTGCATAGTCTGGAACAGCAAGTATAGGAGCGCTGGCTAGTGCAGTCTTTAATGCCTGAAACGAGACCTCACAGGCAGGAGACCAGACTACCAGCACAGACTGTCGCTTCTGGGTCAAGTCAGTCAGGGGTTTGGCAATGGCGCTATACTGAGGGACAAACTTTGTGTAGTAGCCTGCGGTGTCTAGGAAAGCCATGACTTGCTTCTTGGTTTTGGGAACGGGCCACTGCACTATAGCTTCCACCTTAGCTGGTTCAGGCTTAAGATGCCCGCCACCCACTCTGTGCCCTAGGTACAATACCTCTGCCATCCCTACTAAGTACTTGGTGAGTTTCAACGTGAGTCCCGCTTCCCTAATCCTGGCTAGCACCGCAGCTACATGCACTAAGTGTGTGTCCCACGAATTACTAAAGACAGCAATGTCGTCCAGGTATGCCCTTGCAAACCCTTGCATACCCTCCAGTAAGCGATTGACTAGGTATTGAAAGGTAGCCAGTGCATTTTTCATCCCAAATTGCATCACTAGAAATTCATAGAGGCCACTTGAGGTAATAAATGCAGATTTATCTCTAGCCCCCTGGGTCAAAGGGATCTGCCAGTACCCTTTACTGAGATCCATAGTCGTCAGATACCTTGCCCCCGCGAGTTCATCTAACAACTCATCCATGCGGGGCATGGGGTAGGCATTTGATACCGTGCCCGCATTGAGCTGCCGGTAGTCCACACAGAACCGGGTGGTTCCGTCCTTCTTAGGCACCAGGACTACCGGACAAGCCCAAGGGCACTGGGACGGTACAATTACCCTTAGGGCCAGCATCTCTTCTACCTCCCTCTCTATACTGCCCTTCACCTCTGCTGACACTCTATAAGCGTGCTTATGCAGAGGTCTCAGATCCCCTGTCAGCACTGGGTGATCTGCAATGTGTGTCTTCCCTGGCTTGTCTGAAAACAGAGCCCTATACTTCTCTAGCATAGCCCTGGCATCTGCTCTCTGCCTGACACTCAGCTGAGCCCCTATCTCCACCTGCTCTATTGTACCTCCCTGCCTAGCCTCCCCCAGGAGATCAGGCAGAGCATTGCTCGCTGGATCCCCCATCGGTGGGCTGCAAATGACCAGCACCGACGCCACACTCGGTGCTATGTACTCCTTCAGCATGTTGATGGGATAAATCTTATTTCTCCCTGTCTCAGCATCTACCTGTACAACATAGTTGCACTCGTTCATCTTTCGCAGTACCGGATACGGTCCCGACCAGGCAGCCATTAATTTGTTCTCCCGAATGTGCTTGAGAACAAGTACCTGCTGTCCTGGGATGAACTCTCTGCTACGGGCATTCTGATCATACCAAGTCTTCTGCTAGGTCTGAGCAGCCCTAAGGTTGTCCTGTGCTAACCCCTTGAGCTTCTCTAACCGGTCCCTGAGATCTATCACATACTGAAGCACAGACGCATCAGTAGTGGTAGTCTCCCCTTCCCATCCCTCACGGAATAGATCCAGAGGTCCCCGTACCCTGCGACCATATAGCAGCTCAAAGGGAGAGAAGCCTGTGGATTCTTGCGGCACCTCTCTGTACGCAAACAGCAAATGCTGCAGGTGAATCTCCCAGTCTTTTCCCTCCGCCTCTATAAATGTTCGCAGCATCTGCTTCAGGGTACCATTGAACCTCTCACATAGTCAGTTAGTTTGGGGGTGGTAAGGGGTCGTGCGCTGGTGCTTCACCCCGCACGCCTCCCAGAAACACTGGAGCAATTCACTCATGAACTGCAACCCCTGACCGGTTAGGATCTCACTAGGGAAACCTACCCTAGAAAAAATGGCTAACAGAGCTTTAGCTACTGCCCTAGCATCAATACTGGCAAGCGCTACGGGTGGCAAAATCCACCACCGTGAGAATGTAGCGCTTTCCTGACCAGCTGGGAAACATGAGGGGTCCCACGAGGTCCATAGCTACCAGCTGAAAGGGTTCCCCTATTACCGGTAACGGGTTGAGGGGTGCCTTCACACGGTCACCCGCCTTACCTACTCGCTGGCAGGCATCACATGATCGGCAGAACTCTGCCACCTCACTGGATGCCCCCGGCCAGTAGTAACACTGCAACAGCCGGGCTCGCGTTCTAGCGACCCCCTGATGCCCCGCTAGTGGAATGGAGTGGGCTACCCGCAACAACTGCTGCCTATACTCCCGGGGTACCACTAGCTGTCTCTTCCCCATCCATACCTCATCTAACCCGGTGGTCCCTTGCTCTCTGTATAGGAGCCCGCGGTGCCACAAGAAGTAATCAGACCCCTTGCTTGGCTTAGACTCGGACGCCCGCAGTCTCATGCCCTCCAAGCTGGGATCAGATCACACTGCATCCCTAAACTGGGCACCTAACTCTGGCCACCCCCCGGTCACATCTGAGTCAGGGGGACAGGGAACAGGTACAGGGAACGGTAAGTCAGTGTCAGAAAGCGACTGAGTCTGGCTTACCTGTCTGGTCTCTGCAGAGACTACTGGAACTGTAGGTCCCAAATGCAGGGGGACAGGGGCTGGTTCTGCTGCGATCCTTGCTGACTGGCTCCTGGTGATCGCTGCAACAAATGCCAGCTCAGTGGTAAAAACACAGGTAACGTGTCCTAGGTCGTTATCCAGCAAGACCTCAGCATCTAACCCAGGCAAAAACCCCACCTCCCTCATGCCACGTCCGGCACCCCAGTCCAAAAAGACCCGGGCAACCTGGAGTGACCGCGGTTCTCCGTCTGGCATGGTCACTTGCATCCCGGTGCCCGGGAGCAAATCCTCTGGCCGCACCATATCAGGGCGAACCAGAGCCACGGTGGCACCAGAGTCTAGCAAGCCATCCGCCTGTCGGTCTCTGATGGTCACCTTCTGCAGATGCTTCTGCCGGACATCGTTGGGCTGCATCCCGACTGGAGCAACCTGATGTCCCCCGCTCTCCACTGCTGGTCCTGAGGTGGCAAGTGCAGTATCTCCGCTGGGCATCCCTCTGTGGGCTGGTTCCACGCCTGTACTTGGCTCCTCTGTGTGTGCCAGTCGCACACGGGCGACCGGCCTCGCAGCTGGTGAGCGTTGCCCCTGATGGGGTCCCTTGGACCGGTCCCGGTCCGGACAATCTGGCATGAGATGTCCAATTTTATTGCATGAATAACACCGCCTCTCATGCTTGAACTCTGCAGCCTTGGGTGCGCTGTTTGCGGCCGCAGGCTGGTGTGTCCACAGAGGGGTAGTCTTAGCGCCCTGGGCTGCACGGCCCGCTCCTTTGGGTGCTACAGGGTCCTTCATTGCAACTCGGCTGGCCACATACTCATCTGCCATTCTCGCTGCATCCTCATAGGTCTGAGGTTTATGGTCATAAACTCATCCCCTCACATCTGTGGGAAGCTGCTGCAGCAGCTGCTCTTGAAAGAATAAGTCCAGCAGGGTATGGAATGTTGTAACCCCATTCCCCTCCACCCATTGAGTCCAGTGAAAAGCCATCCTACTGGCATAGGTGCTGTATAACTCTCCAGGGAGTACTAACCCCATCTGGAACTTGCCCCTGTAAGATTCTGGGGTCAGGGCATACTGGGTTAGCAGCTTTGTTTTCACATGACCGTAGTCATCGGCATCCACGCGTGGAATACCCATCACAGTCCGTTTGGCTTTGCCAGATAACAGTGGTCGCAGTCTGACCACCCAGTCCCTTCTTGGAATTCGGAACCGGGAACACTGCGTCTCAAAGTCATTCAGGAATGCATCAAGGTCATCTATGCCATCCACGAACTTGCTGAAGCTGTGATGATCTGCCCGGGAAAGACCTTGTTCCCCGTTTGAAAGGTAGGAGTTGTGGGTTCTTCCGAGCACTGCTGTCAGGAGCTGTACCCGCTCTGCAGTGCTAACACCCGTTCCCCATGCAGCCAGAAGTGCAGTGAGCCCAGGGACGGCACGCTCGGCAGCCGCAGCTGCTACCTCATCCGCAATTCCTGGCGCCAAGCCACCCACGACCAGGGGGTCACTAGCACTCTCCTTATGTCCTTGCAGCCCCGGAGCTGGAGGGACCTCCTGCACTCCGGGCTGAATAGCGTCAGCCAACACAGCAGCCCCTCTGGTAGGACCCTGCGGTCCTCATGATGCTCCAAATCCTCCTCCAGTTGTGCCTTCGACCGCCCATCTGTCGGTAAGCCATACCCCGCACATCTCTCCACTACTTTCTCTCTGGTTCATGACCTGAACCTTCCTGAGCGATCGCTCATGGTGCCTGCGGGGTATGGGTGAAGGGAACATTGAAGTCTCTCGTGCTCTTTAGAAGTGTGTGTCAGTTGCTACTTGTCTGAGGAGCTCGCAAGCTACCAGGTCCTCACTATATTACAGAGCCCGCAGGAAACTGCAATATAGGTTCAATCAGTATCCCACCAGCTGCCACCAGTTTTTTAAAAGCTTGTACGATGACACCAACTTTTATCAATACATTTATATTTCTGGGTACTTGATTGAACAGAACAAGTTGCAAAATAAATTGTGATTTATTTCCTTAATAGACAAACCCACGACATCTGCAGGATACACTTGAAAACAACACTTACTGGAATCAGAGAATGAAAGAAATTGTCCTTTGAAACAAAAGAAATTGTCTTCTGCTTGCAAGCGCAAGAAATGCAGGCTTGGTTTTAAAAGTCCTGTGGTTATGTGGTTATTAACCCCTTCACTCCTGGACTGGTTGCTGCTGTACTGGAACAAAGTCTTGCATCTTTACATCATGGATTAAAATTCAGGAAACACACTGGGAATAATTGAGAAGCAACATTTATAGACTGCCCAAAGCTATCTTTAACATGTGGATCCAATCCCCTCGTGGGAACAAAAAAAACAAACCACGAATAGCCAAGTGAGCCACAGTTCATAAGACCGGTCAAAAGGGCTGTTCGGTGGGCAGGGCGCATGGGTCAGGTTGACGCCCATGCCACTTAGCATACCTGGGCTACCCCCATAACTTGGGGCCACTGTGTCTGGTCTCTGACTTAAAGGTGTCACTAGCCTGACATCTGCTGTGCATCAGTATGCCAGTATTGCATACATTATGGTTCTCTGGGTTTTTTCATAATTGACACTCTTTTAGACAGGGGGACTCTGACGCCATAAAAATAACTACAGCCCTTTGAGGCTTCGTCATAAAAATAATTACAACCCTTTGAGGCTTGGTCATAAAAATACCGAAGCTCATTCACCCATATCACAGCTGGATGTCCAAGTAATTCCTGCTTGGACTTACAAATAAATACCTCCTGCCTTACATTTAAGATCTGCCATTATGTGTCGGTTAGAGTGTATGGCAAGCAATGCATCTTGTCTTTTACCCTCGCAGACAGGGAATGGCCTGCAAATGGGGAATAAAAATGGCAGGGACAGGACAACAACAGTAATGCTTGGCAAATCAGGTATTAACCCTTTCCTCCCCGTCACACTCAGTACTGTACATCACAAGAGTATTAAAACAATACATGCTGTACGGGTATAGAATACACATATGTACTGGAATACATGTAGAATAAATGCATACTTTTTATTTTCTCTGGTTTATTATACAGTATATACTGTATAAAAAAGTATTGTATGTGGTCTGAAAACATCAGCATACTGTTTCAGGTATTCTATCCTGATCAATAACAACAGCCACTAAACTGTAGACTCCGGTACGTGTTTTTTTAAAGCCGATTCAGCAATGTGCAGGCATTGTTACACAAAGCGATATTATCCATCGAAATCCCTCCATTTGCCGTTTTCCGCATGAGATGAGAAAGTTTTCTTTTCTGAGGTAAAACAAATGTTAAAGGTTTACTGTAATGGTCAGTCCCCTGTTCACATGCGCATGCGCCTACCGTTGATGTGATGACACGCATATGCGTTTCAAGAAGGTTCCAATGCATGTGCATGTGCCTTGCTTTTCACCAATTGTGCAGTATCTACTGTAGAAGCCGCTCAGCCAATGATATTGCTTACAAGAGAATCGCTTGACTTTTGAATCGCACTGATATTGATATTTTAAAAATAAAAAAACAGAATAAAATACGGCAACATTACTCACCATAGACTTTCCCAATCAGATAGCGCCGAGCCACTGCCAGTCCCGTATTCTTCATTATACACGTAGTTGACAGGTGACAGCGGGACTACTACACCTGTAGTCAGCTGATGAGGCTGGAAATCGCTTAGGTACATGCAAGCTTGCTCGAAACTGTACGCGAAATCCGGCTCCGGCTGCAGGTAGTCGTGCGGGGACAGACAGCAAGGGTTGTCACTGACATTCGGACCGTTATTGGAAGCCGGTGCTGGTGCTGGCGCATTGCTTGCCAGCGGCTGACATTTCTTACTTGGTTTTAACACGACCTTTCGCCTTTTGCCGTCTGCATGATCATAGATACGGGAAAAACCCGGTGCTACACACCAATACCCTCCAATAAAATCGGGATCAATACGAAAAAAACATGGATTGCTACATAACTTTTTCCTTATTGCACGCTTCCACACATGAGGATCTGGCGAAAATTTGTAAAAGTCATAGTTTTCGATAAAATACTTTTAAATTTGAACAACTGTTGACATCTTATCATCTGTTGCATTAATCGCGGCCCATATTAAATAAGCGTACGTTCTGTCGGGTTTTTGGAACACGGGCTGCACTTGTGCGCTCATGGCGGGACTCTCTGGACAATAACCAGACCGGAAACGGTGCTTATCTTTTTTTTAATGTGAAAAGCCTAAATTGATACATTGTTGTAAATTCTTCCTTCAGTCCCAAGGCCAATTTACAATAGACCACTGTGGTATTAAACGAAACACCTGCAAGTCGTCACATTACTGAAGCGCATGCGCATTATAATTCATAAATATCTGCCATCTGGTGGATACGCGAAGAATTGCAACCAATTAAATCCGAACCATTATCAATAAACACATCAACCGTGCATCAACCGCGGCTGTGAATGCAACATGAATGCGGTATGAATGCGGTCAGAAAGCGGCATGAACGCGGTGAAGTGCGTGGCATTGGAAAAAAAATCCCGGAAAAATGCGGTGATGTTGGAGAATAAAAGGGGCCGCGGCTGTATATATAAAACATTTAAGTTAAGCTCCCCACTGGAAAACTGACAAAGATAGAAAACCGCCGTGGGTTCTTCTTAAGGGGACTGGGAGGAGATACTCTAACTTAAAGTGATTTTGTTCTCCTACTCTTGTTAACCCCTTGGGGGAGGGCATGGAGGTCCGGAATAGGGGGGGGGGAGTCGTTAGAGGCTGGGAGGGAGGGGGTGGCAACCGCAGGGGGGGGAGGGAGAGTGGCAGAGTGGGCCCAAATAGATTTGAGTAGAACTACAGTAAAATCCCTAGGTGTGGGGGAGGAGTGCCTCTTGTGCTAGCGTCGGGGCAAGTTCCAAATCCGATTCCAGTGTACCGGCCCTGGTGGAACTCCAAATCCCATCACGCCGATTTCCTTTCGGATATCTAGATAGTCCCTTCGCCATTGTCCCATATAGAAGAAGGTCCAAAACGTGAAATATACTCTGGTAATATAGAGGTGGACACAACCTTCATCATCTTTTTTTTCCCCCTTTCCTCCCTCCCCTTTAAGGGCTTGAATAGGTCTTTAGTTACTTCTAGTCAGATCGCTAGACCACAGCTCCCTCCCGTGGATCCTTCTGTTCTCTCCAAGCAGATCTCCAGCCGAAATCTCTTCAGGGCGAAGACTCTGCAGCTGCGTTCCTCCTTCCAACGATGGGATCTTCTTCTGAGACCTGGTAAGAGGGGGGAATGGGGTAGGAAGGAGGGATACAGAAAATGACGAGGTGGGACTGAAGGGGCAGCAAGGGTTGAGGAAAAAAGTGGGGGGGTGGGCAGGGATAATAGGAAGAGGGGAAAGGTGCGTAGGAGATGGTAGGGATTGCGAAAGGGAGGGGAGGGAAAGGAGATGGGAGAGGGAAATAAGGGGACCTGAGGAAAATTTGAGTTAAAGGTGAGACCCGTGAAGGGAGCCTCAGGCAGTTTCAAACTGTAGTTCAGTCCTCTCCCTCTCTCTCAAGGCCAGACTATCAGGGTTTGTTCATTTTAAAACGTTAACTTGGGTGTAACTAGAATAGTCGAGGGTGGCCAACTCTTTTCACTCCTCTGATCTAGGATTTCTCTGAATTGCCAATCTCTCTGAGATTCTCGGGAGTCTCGGAGGAGTTGGAGATCGCCGCTCTTCTTCTGTACTTTCTTGGCTATTTAGGGGGTGGGGTAACCCCAGCGATCGCAGGAACTGGGGTATATCCTCAGAGTAAGGAACCAAATGAAACTTGCCACCTGCTTGAACAAGAAGTTTAAAGGGGAACCCCCACTGATAGCGCACCTTGTTATCCCTAAGAATTTGAGTTAAGGGTAGGCTGACCATATTTCCTTGAGACAAAAACGGGACATTGGGATGGCACGGGACGGGGTTATGTAATATTCCGTATTCATGAAAAAGTAAGACGACCCAAAAAAAAGTTTTATTACATGAATATATTGAGCTAACAATTATTCTTCAGTGACAGAACTCATACAAAAATTTAAGTAGACGTAGAAGGGGACTGTATTTCACCACGATTGTACCATGAATATTTTTCTGATGAAGTAATCTTACGCAGCAAATTTCGGTCTTTCAACACCTTATCATAAAACCTCTCACACTCCATGACACAATTTTGTTTTACAACATAGCCCTCATTGTCTCAACAATTAGTCTAGATTTCTCCTTTGACCACATACTGTTCACAACAGAAAATAGTCTCTCGATAGGTGCTGTACTTCCTGGAAGACAAAGATTAAACTCTACAATATTACAAAAGTCTTGAAAGTCTAAGCGTTTTTTGCTCATTTCAGAAAAAATCTTGACCCATCTATCAGATACAGAAATGTTTTCTTTATTCCATGTATCCAACTGCCTCACAATTGTAGATTTTTTGAGGGTCCACTGATCGAATACACGAGTTTCTTCTGTTTCTGTGTGTGTGAGGAGTTCTTCGTTCAGGCTGTCCTGTATTTCTTTCCATTCAGGTGTCTTCCTTAGTAGCACCCTCTTGAACTTCTCCTGAATCTACTAACATTTTCAGTTGTTTTTTGACATCAGTAGTTACAAACACCACTTTTTCTGGACTATAAATTGTTTACAAGATTTTCAATGTTTAAGGCTACTTCTGTAGCTGAAATATAATCTTTTTCAATTAAACCAAATGTATGTTTGGAACGTCGACACTTGATCTCTTGCAAATGACAGCCACAATTTCAAACAGGGATTTTAAAACCATTTTTAACAGGGCATTTTTCTTGAGAAAGAAAATAAGAAGTAAGCCCATCTAACATGCTTAAAATTCTGTCAATTGATGGACCCAATGACAAAAATCTTGTATTTCCATGCTCTAACAATGTAGCGTAATTGTTTCCTGCAAAGTCACAAAAGTGTTTCAGTTGTACAACTCTAACTGTGTATATATGGAAATATTTGTATACTTTCACTGCAAAACATTCAATATCAATTGGTAAACAGTCGACAGCACACTGGAGACGACAATGTGTGTACAATGTGTGCCCCACAACCCATACCGATAATCGGCCTCTTCTGTTCAGTTTTACGGTTTTGCCGCACATTTTTTTTGCCAAGTCTTTTGCACCCACCAAAATTGGTGTTCGTGTGATCTGCACACAAAGCAACAATTTTGTTTCGTAAAGCAAATGTGTCAATTGCTTACTTCAGCATACAGTGGCGGCCGAGCTGAGTCTAAGGCGGCTAGATCCGCGGCTTTCAGATTATCCCGTTTAGGTGCGGTTTTATGTCGTTTTCGCCCGGAGTGAACTGCGGTATTTTCGCGCTCGTGATATTAGCATTTTATTCTCTCTGGCTGCAATACTGCAATACCGTGTAAAAACTCAGGGGGGCGTTTGCGAGCTGTTGTCTTGGAAGTCTAATACCTTCGCGGTTCAGCCCGCGTCAGTACACAGTCTGTGTGTGCGCGCGCAGTAATTGTACATTTGCATATTTAAAGTATACATGCATTTAGCAGTGCTGTGCTGCTGTACAGTACTGTATGTAATATTTTTTTCTCCACAAACCAAACCATTTTTTCACAAGCCTGCCAAAACCATCTAACTGTATTACGAAATTCAATCTGTGCTGCAGCTTTTGACTGCGACACTGTGTGTTTGACTGCACATGGTTGATTTTTGTTCTTTTTACATACTGTATTTGGGGGTGTATTATTATGATGAACTGCCTTTTTAGCTTTGAACATCCACGTACAGTAGTCGTTAATTTTATGAATCTTGTACTCTAATCCTTTCAGAGATGGCAGCTTGCTTCTTACTGCGCAGTGTCCCCTATCAACATAAATTTCCTGAAGTTAGTAAAGTTAGTCACTGCGTCTGCTTGTAATTCTCTTTGAGATAGGAGCTTGAGGCGACCGCCCAACCCCCCCCCCCCTCTCGCAACAGAGTCATACAGTACATTTTCTGATGTTAGTTAGTTAATCATTGTATTCTTAAAGCTGCAGTTCAGTTTTTTTTTTAAATGTAATTTTTTACTTCAATAGTTTTAGTTTCATGTGTGCAATTACTTAAAGAACTGTATAGCTGCAGGTCAATTCGTTCTCCATGTATTGATAGGCGAAATTTGGTGACATACAGTAATTAGAGCTGGCATCTGTTTATATTCTGCTTCTGTCTCTCAGTGAAAGCTCATGAATATTCATGAGCACTCCTGCACTGACATGACATGTGCTAGAGGGAGGGCAGGGCTGGCAAAGGGGTGTGCCAGGACTTGTGACAGGACATGAAGGGACAGTGCCTTAGCAAATGGCTGTTTAAAATAGAATATTTGAAAATTGGTCTTTCTAAGTTGTTTTCTTAAAAACAGAAAATGCTAAAAGTATTTTTTCTTACTACAGAACTGATTTACAGTATTAAGAAAAACAGACATGCAGGATATTGACTGCGCCTGCGTGTTCTGTAATTCTCTTTGAGATGGGAGCGTTTCAGAACTGATAGTTGTCTTAATCCTCAAATCCTTTCAGAGATGGCAACTTGCTGTTTACTGCGCTTGAGTCGAACGCCCAACCCCCCCTCTCGCAACAGAGTTGTCTGTGTCCTTACATACTGTATTGTGTTCTTAATCCTCTAATCCTTTCAGAGATGGCAGCTTGCTGCTTATTGCGCATGAGTCGACCGCCCAACCCCCCCCCCTCTCGCAACAGAGTCATACATTTTCTGATGTTAGTTAGTTAGTCATTGTGTTCTTAATCCGTCCAAACCTCACACTGCCTGCGTGTACTCTAATCCTTGTAGACATGGGAGTTTCAGTAGCTGATTAATGCACATGACTCAGCCCCCCCCCCCCCCAACCCTTTGAGGCTTATTTTACGGTAACGCTTTGGAAAATCCCTTCTCGATTTTGAAATGTAAATCTGATTTGCACAGCATAGTCAGAAATGAGAGTTAAAAAGACCTTAAACTGATAAATGTTGTTTTGTCATTCATTCTTATTCATTGGTGTACTGAAGGGGTGGGGGATGGGGGGGTTGTGGTTGTTGTCAATGATTATCATTAGCAGGAATGTAATAAATATTAATTTTATTTTTTCAGGAACCAAAAAATACAAAAATAAAAATAATCATGAATAATACATACAGTAATGCTGCGGGTTCAAAGATATGCAGCCTTTTTTGTGGAACGCAAAGGTTGCAAATCTCTCCAGCGACACAGTAGACTCATCAGTGAAGATGCAATCCTGGAAAGTTTCCCCACTGTCGATCCATGCCTGGGCCTGGACCACTCTTTTGATTTTGTTAGCGTCCCGTATCATGGGGTATGCTCTCAAGGAATAAATAATTTTAGCAGTACAGTACAGTTTCCGAAACAACACTTTTACCTCCTGTACTGTCCAGTACCAACCTCACATGTCCATATTTCCATTCAATGCTGCGTCTCATCTTCTTTATGCTGGTCTCGGATACAGCGAGATTGTGCTTTTCCTGCAGAGTGTATTTGACCCTTAATGTACTGTTCTCATCATTCTCCTCACTTATTTTGTCCACCAGGAGAGTTGTCTCCCTGCAATGTTAAGAAAATATATTGTTTATATACAAAATGTATATACTGTTGCAATATAAATATAAAGATAACAAATATATTCTGTATACTGTTGCAATATAAAGACACAAAATATAGTCTGTATACTGTTGCAATATAAAGATACAAAATATAGTCTGTATACTGTTGCAATATAAAGATACAAAATATATTCTGTATACTGTTGCAATATAAAGATACAACATATAGTCTGTATACTGTTGCAATATAAAGATACAAAATATATTCTGTATACTGTTGCAATATACAGATACAAAATATATTCTGTATACTGTTGCAATATAAAGATACAAAATATATTCTGTATACTGTTGCAATATAAAGATACAAAATATATTCTGTATACTGTTGCAATATAAAGATACAAAATATATTCTGTATTTACTGTTGGAATATACAGATACAAAATATATTTTGTATACTGTTGCAATATACAGATACAAAATATATTGTGAAAGTTGTGAATAAAACCAGAGACAGAGAGAGGCGCAAGCGCGAAGCCAGAGTAGATGGAAGCTTAGGTTTCTAGCTCTGCTCGCATCGGCACAATAATCTATTAAAAGCGGCAATCAAAGTGACCCCCCACGAAGCAGACCAGTGAATTCAAGTAGGGGAATACCTGGTGATGCCGGCACGGGGAAAAGCAAAGCAGAAAGACCCCTCGGTCACGACTTATTTCAATAAAAAAAAACCTGCAGCAGGAGACAGCCCTGATCCCCCTACAGCAGGGATGGCGGCAGAGGCTGAGGTTGCCAGGCCGGCTGCAAGAGCGGATGACAATGAACCAGTAACTAGAAAAGACTTCAGGGAGCTCTGCGCAGAGATGAAACAGTTCTTCAACAAAGAGCTGTGGAATCTGCGGAGGGACCTCGATGGACTGGGGGAGAGGACCGGGTCCCTAGAGACCAAAATGGACGCTAACACAAAGGCCATCCAACAGACAAACAAAACAGTAGCCCAGTTACAGGATAAGATCCGTGACCTCTTAGACAAACAAGAGGACACCGAAAACCGGGACAGACGAAATAATGTCCGTATCCGTGGGGTGCCTGAGACAGTAACAGACGCTGAGGAATTCGTTCAGCTGGAGCATATACTGCCTGATAAATCTGCCCAGGACTTGCACCTTGATAGGTGCCATAGAGCCCTCCATTCAAGACCACAGGCAGGAGCCCCCCCTCGGGATATCATAGTACGCTTTCATTTTTATAAAATAAAAGATGCAGTTTGCCGGATGGCCAGGGAGGCCAGGTCCATGGAGTATGAGGGTGTCAAGCTTCAGATCTTTCAGGATCTATCCCCGGCTACCCTCCTAAGATGACGTAGTCTGGGACCGGTAACTAAAACCCTGCAGGACAGAGGGGTCAGGTACAGATGGCTGTTTCCCTTTGCCCTGCTAGTGGTGAAGAACGGTGTGGCGAATACCCTACGGAGGGCCGAGGACGGCAACAGCTTCCTCAAGAAGCTGGGACTACAGCAAAGCCCCCCCAGCCCTGGCCCCTCTCATCCACCTCACCTGGAATCCGAGGCTGATCCGACCCCGTCGACGTCCCGAAACAGAGTGGGAGCCGCGCTGGAGGAAACCCCGTGAAACCACGAGTTCTACACAGCTCCGCCGGACTGGTAGAGCTCTTAAAGGGACCTGATTCATGTCTCCCTCCCTCATGTCAAAATGGCCGGCCATGGGTACTCCTGCGATGTCCCCCCCTGGTGGTTTTCTCCGAGTACTGCAGCTGGGAGACGCCGGATCCCTTCTTCTCCGACAGGCAGTGAAGATGAGAGCGGGAAAGCTGATTAAAGGCGCGAACAGGAGGAGGGAGGAGCTCCAGCCCGGCACACGCAGCTACGTCATCACCAAGACTCCCTGGCGCTCGGGCACTTCCGACCATTGAGGAGACTTCCGGGTCGGAGGGTATCGGATGCGGAGTGAGGGACACTGAGCCTGAGGGGTGGGGGGGGGAAACGGGACTGGATGCCGAGGCGGGGAGCGGCGGCTGTGAGGGGCTAGCTCCCCTGAGAACCCGGGGCGAGCCTCAGAGTAGGGGGCAGCCCTGCATTGGCGACGCATCAGAAGGGTTTGGAAATGCTCGCCTGTGCCGCTCCCCCCCTCGCGGCCCCCCCCTCCTCTTGCCGCCTCTCCCTCGTTATCTCATCTTGCCCTTGGCCTTCTCCCCCCCGCCTTTCCCCCCCCCGCCTGTCTGCCCCCTCCCCTCCGCCTACCCCCCCCCCCTTTTCTCCTTCCTCTCCCCCCCCTCGCCCTTCTCCCCTCCCCCCCCTTAACCTCCCCCATCTATCCCTTCCCCTCCCTCTCCCCTCACCACCCCCCCCCCCACATCATTTCCCCTCCTCTGCACCACCCTATCTTTTGCCCCTAACCCCTCCACCCCCCTCCCTGCCCCCCCCCCCCACACCCCCCCTCCCCCCCACCCCGATTGACACCCTAAAATCAGGTCTCAAGAAAGCCCAGCTAGTAGATATCTGGAGGGAACTTCACCCCACAGAAAAAAACTATACTTTTTACTCCCACCCCCACGACGTCTATAGCAGAATCGACTACTTCTTCATTTCTAGTAGACTGGTCCCCTTGGTCGCCCAGGCTTTGATCCATGATATTTCATGGTCATACCATGCGCCTATAGAGCTGAGGTGCAACCAAATTCGCCCTGATAGACCCGGTGCAAATTGGAAATTAAATGAGTCACTCCTTAAGATCCCAGCTCTATGCGACTCAGTCGGAGAGGAGATAGATCAATTCTTCACGACTAATTATGGTTCGGTGAGCTCCGACCTCACCCTCTGGGAGGCCCATAAGGCAACCATAAGGGGCACTTTAATTGGTATTGCCGCCCGTAGAAAGAGAGAGCGTAATAACAAGATAGCAGCCCTCCAATCCAAATTAAATTCCCTCACATCAAGACACAAACTGACGCAAGATCCGAGGGTCCTATTGGAGTTAAAGAACATCAAAATCGAACTAAACCTACTATTGGTCTCCCAGGCTGATAAGTCTCTGAGTTGGTCACGGAGGAAATTTTACGAAAAGGCGAACAGGCCGGATACCATGCTAGCGCGCAAACTAAACACTAGACAGCCTAATTATAACATACAGGCGGTGCGTCTGAAGGACGGCTCCTCCACATCCAACCCAAAAAGCATAGTCGAGGAATTTAAATCATTCTACGAAAATTTATATAATGGAGAGAAAGTGGCACATAACTCCAAAACGGCAAGGGCCACGGAAGATTTTCTAGCACGGTCCAACCTAACAGGGCTGAGCGAGCAGGACAGGGAGGGGTTGGAGGCTGATTTCACATTAGAAGAACTTACCCAGGTCATTACGGACCTTAAACCCTCAAAGGCCCCGGGGCCAGATGGGTTTTCGGGGCAGTATTATAAGGCGTTCGCAGAGAACCTAGCCCCATGGCTGCTCCGAATGTATAATGCTGTATTAGCAGGAGCCCCGTTCCCGGAGCAGATGCTCCAGGCGTCAATCTCAGTTATCTATAAACCTGGGAAAGATCCGCAGGACTGTAAAAGTTATAGACCAATTTCCCTAATTAATACGGATGTTAAAATATACGCCAAACTACTGGCCAATAGATTAAGTCTTATCCTGCCCAGACTCATACATCCAGATCAAGTCGGCTTTATAATGGGTAGACAAGCTGCGGACAACACCCGACGAATCATTGATCTGCTAGAAATAGCCACTAATCAGAAATTAAGCGTTATGATGTTGAGTCTGGATGCGGAAAAAGCGTTTGACAGGATTGACTGGCCCTACTTAAAACAGACGCTTGGGGCATTCGGCTTTGGGGAAAGGGTGAGTGGGGCGATAATGTCGCTATACTCGGGCCCCGCAGCCAAGGTCATACATCAGGGTTTCCCCTCTAATTTATTTCAAATTAAAAGCGGCACACGTCAGGGTTGCCCGTTATCCCCCCTGTTATTCGCCCTATGTATGGAACCTTTAGCTGCGCAAATCCGTAACAACCCGGATATTTCAGGGATTACGGTGCATTCACAATCACATAAGATTGCCCTGTACGCAGACGATATACTGCTGCTAATCTCCAGGCCTCTCACCTCCCTGCCGAACCTATTTGACCTGTTGGATAAATTTAATAGAATATCAGGATTCAAAATAAATCAAACCAAATCAGAGGCCCTGAATATCAGCCTCCCAAAGGAAACTGAAAAACTACTGAGTCTGAACTTTAATTTCAATTGGCAACCAAAACATATTAAATATCTAGGGGTTTACATCACTAAAGATTACAGGGGCGTCTATGATGCTAATTACCACAAACTAATCAAGACACTAAAAGCAGATTTAAAAAAATGGACGCCCTACAAGATCTCCTGGATAGGAAGGATACATAGTGTCAAGATGAATCTCCTCCCCTGTATCCTATATTTGTTTCAGACTCTACCAGTGCCACTTAGACTGAAGGATATACTCTCACTTCAGTCTGATATCTCCGAATTTATCTGGGGAGGGAAAAAACCGAGAGTAAATAAGACAATTATGAAAAAAACCACGCGGACAGGAGGCCTAGCGGTACCTTGCCTGGTCTCTTACTACAAAGCGGCGCAATTGTGTCAACTCACACAATGGCAGACCAACCCCGATCTGAAAAGATGGGTGGATCTGGAAAAGAGGGCTTGTGCCCCACTAGAGATAGAGAATTTGTTATGGTTACCCAAAACAGCTATTAAATGGGCTGAACGACCGCTCTCATCGGTGGCCAACTCACTGTCGGTATGGGAGGCCGCAAAATATAAACATACCCTGACCACAAGGCGCTCTATGATGGCCCCCTTATGGGGCAACCCTAACTTTGCACCGGGACTAGTGGCAAATGCCGCAGGGCCCTGGAAAAAATATGGATATCTTAGGTTAAGAGATCTGGGGGGTATACCGAACAGAGTTAAATCATTCGAACAAATTAGATCTGAAAAAAACATCCCACATTCCGAATTTTTTCGCTACCTCCAGATACGAGCGTTCTTCGCCAAAAACTCCCCCTTCCCACCATTAACCACATTCGAAAAGCTCTGTCTGACGAAAACAGACACACAGGGACTTACATCGCAGATCTATAGAGAAGTGGTCGGTTCTGGGAGCTCACAGCAACGACAAAAACTGACGTACCAACTTAGATGGGAAACAGATATTGGGGAGGAATTGGAGGAGGACGACTGGACTGCTATAATAGAGGCTACTGCCAAGAGCTCCATATGCACTACTTTGAAGGAGAATGCATATAAAGTGTTGATGAGGTGGTACCTCACCCCATTAAAATTATCAAGGTTTGTCACAGGATACTCCCCGCTGTGTCCCAAACAGTGCGGAGAATCGGCGGACCTGTTGCACATGCTGTGGTCTTGCCCTCGGATCTCACACCTGTGGGATGAAATTAGACATTGGATCCAGAGGATTTTTGACCTCACAATTCCCCCTGATCCGTGGCTGTTCCTATTGAACAGACCATGGAAGGGTCTTTCAAAATCAGGTAATAAACTAGTTGCACATTTTGCAACAGCAACGAGGTGTGAGATCGCAGCTATGTGGAAACAACCAGAGACCCCAAATATCCCAAAAATTCGGAACCGATTATGGTACATATGCCAGATGGAGAAATTGACGAGTCTGGTCAATGACACTGGCGAAAAATATCTAAAAGTCTGGATGCCTTGGCTGGCACAGACAGACATCCCGGGGGTTGAGGTTGCCACGATATGGCAGTGATTATTCCAAGTGCATTATCGTACAAAGTAAGCGGAACGGACTACGAGACCTAGTTGAGGACACACCATGTGAACACTTTGGGCGGCCCTAAAAGTCGGCAAACAAACGGTGTATAGTAAATCTACCAGCCACCTATGGGAAAGTGGCAGTGCAGCGTGCCCGCGCCCCCCCCCCTCCCCTTCCTTCCTTCCCACCCTCCCCCGCCTTAATTTACTTTTTTTTTGTGTTGTTCCCCCAAGTTTAACCTACATAAATATCCCAACTGGTTTTAGAAATATCATGTGCAACGCATGAACGCTTGTGGCTCCAGAAGGAGAATGTAGCAGTATCGTACATGACTGTAATACTGTGAATGTTCGTGTTATTTGTATTGCGATGCGATTTATATTGAAAATATTCCAATAAACTTGAAGTTATAAAAAAAAAAAAAACCAGAGACAGAACATAAAACACAGACAGAGCTCAGTGCACATCCAGTGAAACTTATACACGGTACAGTGCCTAAATATATATTTATAGATATCTATTAAGTAAAATGGTCTTTTAGTTTGACATTTTTGGCCAAAATTGTTGTAAGCCCCTGAGCCAACGTCACGGCAGACCACAATTCAGGGGTCCCTAACGCTAACATAAATTCTTAATAACCTGTGTAATAACAGGAAGAAGGATTTATAGTAAATCTGTCAATATTAGTTGCAAAGTTCTAAGTCTGATTGAAGCCTTTATTAACCTGCAGGCGGATCCGGATTGCGCAGTTCGTAGTCGTACGTAGCAGGATCAGGACTGGAGAAGACAGCATCGCCAGTGGACAAGCCAGGGTCAGGATCGGAGACATCAGGGTTAACATTGTTCAAGCAAGAGTTCGGCAACAGGTAGTCAGGAGTGCCCCGCTTCAGCTTAGGAGCGCGGGAGTGGCCTCTGCGCGTGTGGCGACCATGGCCCATGGTACTGGTCTCAGGAAAGGATAGGCAGACCAGAGTAGCACACCGCCTAGCAGCACTGGTAAACCAGTGCTTCAGCGCAAGAGTCCTGAGCAGGCTGGGGAATCCTCCACTTCAGCGCAGGAACCAGGACACGGCCTCTGCAATACAGAATGAGCAGCAGGCCCCAGGAACCAGGAAGCTGAAGAAAACACTGGGGAAACCTCCGCTTCAGCACAGGAGACAGGAACAGACCGCTGCGTGACAATAGCAGCCGGTCTCAGCAAACAAGGAGCTGAAGTCAACAAGGAGAGTACTCAGCTTCAGCACAGGAGACAGGAACAGACCGCTGCATGACAATAGCAGCCGGTCTCAGGAAACCAGGAGCTGAAGTCAACAAGGAGAGTACTCAGCTTCAGCACAGGAGACAGGAACAGACCGCTGCATGACAATAGCAGCCGGTCTCAGGAAACCAGGAGCTGAAGTCAACAAGGAGAGTACTCAGCTTCAGCACAGGAGACAGGAACAGACCGCTGCATGACAATAGCAGCCGGTCTCAGGAAACCAGGATAACAAGCCAGGGGCTTGTGGCAGAACAGTTAGTGACATCCAGAAAGAACAATGCTCGGCAGGGAGCATTGTGGGAAAGCAGTACTTAAAGATCAGTGAACCAATACCAGAAGGGGCGGGTGGCAGTATTGCTTTAGTGAGTGAATCCAGGCTGCAGTAAATATCAGGGGAAGTGTTCCAGATAAGTGACTTAGAATCAATCACTGAGGTTCTAGGTTTGCTGGACATGTGTGAAAAAATACCCTTTAAGACAGGAGTTTTAATTTTTTCCCCGAGTAACCCAACGGTTGCTGGGGCATATTTAGACGCAGTGCTGAGGGACTGAGTTTTAGCAAGGGCAGGAAAACTAAATAGCTCATATATAAACACCAGGACTAGTAATATAGGCAGGGTGGCCTCAGACTGTACTAAGGGAGTAACCGATATGCTGATCCCTGGAGGGTTTGCATGGGCAGAAAAAACAGGGGAACTAACAGCAAGGACGGCCACTATAGAAAGAGATTCAAAATCTGAAGGAAGGTTCTTACCTCTCCGAGTATCAGGACCGGCAAGGCAACTCTCAGAGAGCAGGGGAACCGTGTGCAGGCTTCTAGCTAGCACATATGAAAAAGCGTCGCTTTTGAGTGAAAACAGTGTATCAGCAAACATTCCTGGGAACACAACATGAACCCCAGGAGGGGCATACTGACCACTGTACGCTTTTAACCCTAAGCTTTGAGAAGGGGAGAAGACAGACAGTACACGGGGGTAATCATAACTGTACTGGTCTCTGAAGTGGGTATTTGGTAAGGAGTGTCTGGGAAACCAGAAATTACTGCAGGTTCCATGACGTGGGGACTATGCGCTGAAGCAGGGATCATCGCTCTCTGGGTGACCGACTGGTTCAGCAAAGTACCTGGGAATGGGAAATCTGCGACCAATCTTAGGGAAAAACTTGGAAACTGAATACATTTAACTGAAATCAGAACTTTAGCTGAAGTTTCAGGGGGCACGGTAGCTGAAACTTGAGCTGAAGCAGAGGTTTTATAGCACAAACTAACTAAGGGCTCAGCAACATTAGGGTAGTCATTCAATGCAACCCCTGCTGTCGGACTTGGGGAATCATTCTCTGAGGTTAGAAAGGAGGCATTAACTTGGAGGCAGCAAGAATTTACAGGGGTTAATGCAGATAGTACCTGAGAGTAAAAAATAGAGAGATTTTCTCTGTAATAGGTGAGACAAGGGATCTCTCCTCTGGAGCTAGGGACGTGACCATGGCTGGTGGAGAACAGGGAGTAACCAAAAGGGACTCAGAGAACTGCCCCACAGGGGTTAATACAGGAATGACCCTGGGAACAGAACTTAGAAATTCAGACTTAGTACGTGGAGGTAGGAGGGATTCTTTCACAGACAGGGAAGGCATACAGAACTGCCTAGTAGGGGTTAAAGCAGGAAAACCTTTAAGGCCTGAAAAAGGGAGATTCTGAGTTAGAAATAGAGGGAAAAAGGGACTTGTTCTCGGATACTAGAGCCTTAGTGTGGGCTAGAGACATATACGTAGACTCCAGGGGAACCTCACAGGACTGATCAGCAGGGGTTACCATAGACAAATCATTGGGGTCAGAGTAACCGGGGGTACAATCAGGGCTAGGGACCGTGGCAGCTTCTGCATTAGGGGGCAGTGATAGTGGGACAGTTTGGTCATTTCCTGGAGAGGGAGATACGTCCCCAGGTTTAGCGACAGGACTGGCAGCAGAGGGGGACTGCCAAGCGGCAGCGTAGCTGGCGAGGAGGGGATCCTGTTTTATTATGCAAATGTCCAATGCCATGGAAAGTACACGCAGCGTTTCCTGAGCGTGAGCCAACATGAAGAAAGGGTCCAGTTGTACTACGTGAATGTCCAATGATAAGGCCAGGGCATTGAGTGTATTACGGGCGTTGGCCAGTTTCACAGGATTCACCTTATCCCAGGTTAAAGGGAAATCAGGGGAGAGAACACAAGTGTCCAGATACTGTTTTAAGTCCTTGAGGCAGTGAGCCTTCATAATGAGATCATTACGGCATTTTTTTGCAAAGAAGTTAAACCTTCAAACATAAACGGATCTTCCATCAGGGGTAGTATATCGCACAGATACTCGTTTTCAAACTGGGACTGGTCTACAGGCTGGGACAGGATTTCAGAAAGAAACATACCAACCCTCACCACAGGGCGGTCTGAGTTTGTGGGGCCGAGCATACTGTCACGCTTGTGCTCTCCACAAACCTGGGTCGAACCGCGTGGCTGAGGTGGGGTTGTAAAAGCACCGACCTTAGACCGCGCAGGCGGATCTGGATTGCGCAGTTCGTAGTCGTACGTAGCAGGATCAGGACTGGAGAAGACAGCATCGCCAGTGGACAAGCCAGGGTCAGGATCGGAGACATCAGGGTTAACATTGTTCAAGCAAGAGTTCGGCAACAGGTAGTCAAGAGTGCCCCGCTTCAGCTTAGGAGCGTGGGAATGGCCTCTGCGCGTGCGGCGGCCATGGCCCATGGTACTGGTCTCAGGAAAGGATAGGCAGACCAGAGTAGCACACCGCCTAGCTGCACTGGTAAACCAGTGCTTCAGCGCAAGAGTCCTGAGCGGGCTGGGGAATCCTCCACTTCAGCGCAGGAACCAGGACACGGCCTCTGCAATAGAGAATGAGCAGCAGGCCCCAGGAACCAGGAAGCTGAAGAAAACACTGGGGAAACCTCCGCTTCAGCACAGGAGACAGGAACAGACCGCTGCGTGACAATAGCAGCCGGTCTCAGCAAACAAGGAGCTGAAGTCAACAAGGAGAGTACTCAGCTTCAGCACAGGAGACAGGAACAGACCGCTGCATGACAATAGCAGCCGGTCTCAGGAAACCAGGAGCTGAAGTCAACAAGGAGAGTACTCAGCTTCAGCACAGGAGACAGGAACAGACCGCTGCATGACAATAGCAGCTGGTCTCAGGAAACCAGGATAACAAGCCAGGGGCTTGTGGCAGAACAGTTAGTGACATCCAGAAAGGACTATGCTCGGCAGGGAGCATTGTGGGAAAGCAGTACTTAAAGGTCAGTGAACCAATAGCAGAAGGGGCATGTGGCAGTATTGCTTTAGTGAGTGAATCCAGGCTGCAGTAAATATCAGGGGAAGTGTTCCAGGACTGCACAAGTCTGCAAGACGAGGCAAACAGCAAACAGAGGTGCGGATTCCTTACACATACAGAGTATGTGATTATTGTGATTGTCCTGCAAGGAACCACTCCCCCTCTGGTGGGAGCCATCGCAGGTGGAGGCGCTGCACCGAGTAAGTGGTTACTCAGTAGTATACTATAATTGCCCCAGGTTCCCCGTGGCGGAAGCTCAGCCCTCCTGCGAGCCAACAGGTAAACCACCACACCTGGTAACACCGTATGTTCTCTGCACCCCCACACTTTATCTGCGATTGGGGGGGGGGGAATACCGTTACATTTGGAGGCGCTGCTGAGATAGACCTGGGGTGCCCTGTTTCATTTTTTTTCAAATTGCCCAATTCATATTTTTCACCATATGTGTAAAGTCCAGACACGAGGTCCTCGCCTGGGTCTTGAGGATAAATAATCTTAGTCCCCGCCGTGCGGTGGCCTTAGAAGGCATTCCCACCAATATATCAGAGGAGGAGATCCATGAGCATATGCGTAAAATCCCCGGATGGCAGCACGCTCTTCTTGTAGACATAGATCTAGACTCCATGTCCACATGGAGATCGCGGCTTTTTGTAGTGACATACTCAGAGGATATCTGCCTGTCAGAGGCACCGTCTGCATTGTTTATGCCCGGGTGCCCCCCTGAGGGCTACCCTTTAGTATACGCTGACCCAGCGCCATGGCAACTTCCCACAAGTGGACAGAGTGCGCGTGGTACTGCGCTCAAGGCGCAGAATGACTTTGCAGAAAACCGTCCGGGACTGGCGGGAAAACCTAAGCCCCACCCCCGCCAACTGAGTGATGCTGTGCAAAGCCAGAATCACTCATTGAAAGAGTGTGCTGCCCCTCCTTCACATTCCACCAGGGGGAGAAAGCATTGTGATCTTCAACCATACGTTGATGAGGTAATAGACAGTCGTGGGGTACACCCTAATGCGTATGTGCCCTGGCAGGCGAAAGGAGTAGATATTCTTGCACTACTTTGCACCTGCCTGCAAGAAGCCTATGTACATGGAGCCGACCTATCCCAGTTCTCGCTAGGCCTCGAGCCAACCGAGGTGGAAGTGAAACCGTATGTACGATGTTTTTGTACCACCTGTGACTGTTCTAGAGAGGCATTGACGTGGGAACCCCCCTGTGACTGTTGCGGTGCCGGTTATTGAAGCCTATTATGCCCCCGGCTGCAAAGGAGACAGAGGAGGAGCCTGACCTATATATCACTATGAGTTGTGCTGAAGTTAAGTCTGTCTTCAGGGAGAAGTTACTTAGGGATTCCCGCCACCAACCACCAGCTGTGGAGGTTGTGGAGGGCCCATGTGCCCAAGTGAACATTCCAGACCCGGTTCCCGAGCAGGAATCACCTGCCCAGCTAGCTAGGGAGCCGAGCGAACCATCGGCGGAGAAGAGCGCGACCGCAGTGGAGGTATCAGAGCACGCCAGCCCCGTACATATCTCCACTGGTTGTATCGCAGAAGAACCCGGTGACTACCTTGCGGAGGGTCCGATCGTAATATTCTCCGAGGAACACGTTGAGGTTCCATCGGTGGCGATGTGCCTACCGGCGAACCACCCCAGCGGGGATTAGAGGAGACAGAGGAATCACAGGGTAAGGTGTCTGTACCCCCCATCTTTTTTTAGTGATTCCAGCGACCCACCACTGGTGGTGATGTGCCTGCCGGAGGACCACTCTAGTGAAGTCATCAAGCCAACTATCTCGACAGATACTGATCCTGATATGGGCCCATGTGCCCTACAACGGCCAGTCCGGCCTACACAGGTACCATCGGTCCCAGGCGTGGGATCAGTACCGATCGAAGACAAGGGTGAGTTGACTGCCTCAGGGGTGTCAGGTGTGAGCCTCCAGATGACCGCGGAGCACGGTAGCTCCTTAAGTCTGGCCATCAGGGCGAATGGCTCCACTCGGCATCGCGTCCTGGCGGAGGTGTCTCCCTTAGAAGATAGCTGTCCAGTTGTGCGAGTGGACCAGTACCCATCGCCTATCGCCCAGGTGAAGAAGAAAGACAGCAGCCAACCAGCTGTGGTGATGCGCCCATCGGCGGACCACAAACGTGAAGCTGAAGTATCAGCGATGGACGCTGCTGTGGAACCACTGCGCATCGATATCCCCCAGCAGCAAGCAGTGGTGTGGCCGGAGCGGAAGAAGAGGCTGCCAGCCATGGCGACTCCCGGTGTACCGGAAGGACATCCAGAGACGGTTCCAGATGAAGAGAAACCCATTGCAAGCCAGCAGAGTGGTTAGGAACCTCCTTGCTCCCCACAGGCTCCGATGGAAGTATCCGTGAAAAAGACCAGAGTTACGGTTCCTGCTCTGAATGAGAGCCCGTGCGCTCCAACTCAAATGGTCCCAGGACTGGGATCCAACGCTCCCGAGTTTCTATACAGTGAGTGGACTGTCCCAGAAGTGTTGTGGACAGGCCCCAAGACAGCCGAGGTGGGAACTGACAGCGTCCCCGAGGACATGTTGGCCACCGGGAGTCACCGCAGTGGTAAGGTATCTACCCTTTACCCCCTGCCGGGCGAAACAGAGACTTTGAGTAAAGAGACAGTGTTCATTGCCCGCTCCCCAGTGGAAGCCTCGTCAGTGTGTAGGGACGGAGTGGAGAAGGATTCAGGGAGACTGGCCTCCTTTAAGCCCAAAAAGGAGCGCCTCATTCACCATGTAGTGGACCGCGGGAAAGGTCCTGGCCTCCTGGCCTACCGCATCCATGCTGCGGGTGGCCGGGTAAAGGCCTGGTTAAAGGACATTGTGCTATTCCTTCCACCAGGGGGAGGAAGTAATGCGGAACCGGTTACTGTCACTCCAGAGTGTGCTCTTCAAGAGATTTTTCTGGGGAAGGCTCATGGGCGCAAAAGTGAGGTACCCCCACATGATCAGTTAGGGGCACCCCACAAATGGTCTCAGCTCGCTTCGGGTATCGTATGTGAAATGCATTGTAACCTGATGTTTAAAGTCACAAGTGATAAGTTGTACATATGCACTGCATTTTCATTGTATAACTGTGTATCAGGTTATGTCGCTCCCCAAGCGGGGTCGTTGGGTGTTTCACTAGGGGGAGGATGTATCCATGTCTCCTCTGGCTGTCAGCACCCCCCTCACCTCGAGCGTGATCGCGGGTACCGCCGAGTCCCAGGGCAGTCCCGCGAGCCGATCGCAGGGGTGAGGGCGGTCAGGCTCCGGCTCGGGGGTTGCCGGGGACGCGTGCGGCCGGTCGCCAAGGCCGCACGTGCGTCACAGGGATCCCGGTGCTCCCGAAGCCAGGCGGTAAGGGCGCCACCATTGCCCGGATACTCGCTCATGCGCAGTGATCACGCATGCGCAAGGAAGCCCCGAGAGTCAGATAGACGTCGCGCGAGTGTAGGGAAAGTGCAGGAGAGTTTGCGGCGGCCATTAGGGATTCGCGCAGGCTTTGGTAAGGTGCGCATGCGGCCCCAATGTAATTGCAGCCTCCACGGGACTACAACTCCCATGAGGCTTAGGGCCAAGCACACCAGGTGCATCAGAGTGGCCAATAAGGGCCAAGGATCTCTGGGGGGAGCAAAGAGATACATTTTGCGGGCTTGCAGCACGTTAGTTCAGACCAGGAGAAGCCAGGGGAAGGAGGTAGGGTGCAGGAGTCAGTGACTCCCTGCACTAGGCCAGCAGCCCCCAAGGCCCGAGATAGCCCTGAGTCCCTCAATAGAGTGAGTGTTGCCAGGGACAGCCCTCAGGTTAGGGACCCTGTCACTTACATTAGTTGGAGCTGGGGAACAGAAGGGAAAGAAGGGACAAGCGGGCTTAGGGTTAAGTTGCAGTGCGTTGCTGCATGCGCTGATCGTTATCAGTTAAGTGAGTTTGAGCTGGGGAGCTGTGAGGGAAGGAAGGGTGCCTGGAGCGAGGGCAGCTCCTCACCCAGATAGGTACCCACACCCCAGGTAGGCCCCAACTCCCCACTAGGTTAGTGGGTAAGTGCTGAGGGAGGCCCAAGATAGGGACGCTGCCCTTAGTGCGTAGTGTGCTGTCTTGTCAGGGTCACGGCTAGCAGTGCTGTGAGGCCTGACCAGAGGGCAGAGTATTTGTGCAGCAAGTTGCTGTACGCATCAGTAGTTGCTGCAGCAAGTTGCTGTACGCATTGCAGCGCGTAGCTGCCCCATTAGTTAGTTGTTAGGGAGAGTCAGGACTGGGAAGAGTAAGGGGAACGGAGCAGGTTATTAACCCCTTAGGTCCCAGAGAGGTCCTCACTCCCCAGTTTGCGGTGCTACAGGGACAGGCCCTAGGTTAGGGATCCTGTCACAGTAGCGCTATAGTTATATAGGGACACAGCGGACGCTGCGTTTCCTGCTAAGAGGTTCGGACCCAAGTTGGGGTCCACAGAGACTATTTCCAGGGTGGGATCGCCCCTGGCAGTCCTCATGCAAGGAATCCGGTTGGGGATCAGACGGAGTAATCACACGACTGATCCTTTGCGAAGTTGTTGCTGATCCGAGCACCGGAGTGCTCGGCAGGTACTATACAGTCATAAATGCACCAACGGGCCCTTAGTGTAATAGTGACTGCGCAGTCACCCATTGCCTCTCTCTGCAAGAGTGCGGGACATTGGGTGGGATTCTTTGGACACTGGGTGGGCTCACCTGGTGTTGGGGAAGCGTCCTGCGCGACGCAGTAGTAAGTGTCTCCTCTAGAGAGGGACACCTGTTAGTATGGTACTGATGTGATGTGTCGCCTTGCATGTTAGTAAACGTTATTGGTTATCATAAAGAGTATGTGATTATTGTGATTGTCCTGCGAGGAACCACTCCCCCTCTGGTGGGAGCCATTGCAGATGGAGGCGCTGCACCGAGTAAGTGGTTACTCAGTAGTATACTATAATTGCCCCAGGATCCCCGTGGCGGAAGCTCAGCCCTCCTGCGAGCCAACAGGTAAAGCACCACACCTGGTAACACCGTATGTTCTCTGCACCCCCACACTATATCTGCGATTGGGGGGGGGGGGATTACCCGTTACACTTGTGTATGTACTTATTATATGTGTGGGTCCTGTGTAGGCAACCTTCTACATCCCTAGAACCCTACACAGGTGGAGGCGCTGTATGACAGAGTGAAGTCAACTCCTATCAGTAACGCCTGGGAGACATATGTCTGAGTGCTTCATCCAGCACTCATAAGGGTTAACTCAGGTGGAAGTTAGGTAGTCAGGATGTAAGCTGACACCTGAGAGCCAGCAAGGTAGAATAAGATCTTGTTACTAGCAGTAGCTGGCTCTCTCAGACCAGAGCACATGGATATATGTGCTGCTAGCCAGATGGATACAGCACACTACTTACTGCAACCAAAGTAAGATTTGTTTCATTTGTTTTCATGACTGCTTAAAAGACTCTTACGGTTTGGTTATGGTTTAGCCAGCCTGCTAGATAGGCCTGCTGTGTTAGTCAGTTTTTCTCCCAACGTGGAGCAGGATTTATTTGTTTAAAGGGACAGTGTACCCGCATGTTATGTTGCTGTGGAGAAATTAAGCCACTGAACATTTTCATTTATCCTAAAACTATACATGTGAACAGTTCCCTGACCTCGGCTACAGGCCGTCCTGCCACAGGTGGTGTCAGAAGTGGGATGTCGGACGGGCCCTGTATCTGAAGGGCCACACACACACAAAAGAAAAAAAATGGAGACAAATTTTTCTCAGTTCCTTGAGCAACAGCTCCAGCTGGCAGAGAAGCAAGCTGAGCGACAGGCCCAGCAAGATGAGCAACAGGCCCGGCGAGAGGAAAAGCTACTCCATTTGCTGGCCGAAGGCCCAGCCCCAGGCAGACCAGGGATTCCAAATAACCCACCGGTGATGCTGCCTAAAATGAAGCCAACCGAAGACCCAGAGGCATTTCTCCTCACTTTTGAATGGGTAGCCATGGCCCACGGCTGGACAGTTGATCGCTGGGTAACGACTCTGGCTCCACTCCTCATAGGGGAAGCTCAGGCAGCCTACCAGGCTCTTCCAGTAGACGAGGCCATGGACTATCAGCAACTAAAGGCTGCTATTCTGGATCGCCTAGGCCTCACTCCAGAGACCTACCGACAGCGGTTCCGGACAGTCAAATATACAAAGTTACAGACCCCGGGTCGTAGCCCACCGCTTAGTAGACTTATGTACCAGGTGGATACAACCGGAAAAACATACCAAGGCAGAGATACTTGAACAGTTTGTGCTCGAGCAGTTCATACAGATACTGCCCCCTCCTCCCGCTCCTGGGTAAAAAGACACGCTGCATTTTCCCTGCATTCAGCGGTCCGCTTGGTGGAAAAATTGCTGGGTGACGACACCCAACAGGATAGCTGGGAACGGCCGGTGCAAACACCAGTTGCTTCCGGTGATGCTAGAGGCAGGAGAGCAGACAATCGAGGGGTCTACAACCCGCCAGCTCGGGAGATCCAGTCAACCCGATCGGAAGACCCTTTCCCATCTAGGAGGGTTCCTGGTACAAACTCCCGCAGAGACGCCCGTCCCGGGTCCGAGGCCACTGGATCACTCAAGGGAGGCCGCCACCTACAGTATTCCCTGAGAACCTGGACTCCTGCCACCCACCTGGTGGAGAGGATAACCCCACCAACCAGAAGGGAGGATCCCATCCAACAGCGGAGAGGTCCAAACACCGAGCCCTGTCGAGAGCTTCTGCTAACGACCGAGGTTGCGGACTCAGGAGATGATGAGATGGACTGTTCATATGGCAGAACCACTGCCACAGCTTGTCTCCGAGGGGACCACAATCCGTGGTTAGTGCCAGCATCTCTGGAGGGGACAAAAGTAAAAGCCATGCTGGACTCGGGCTCTGGAAAAACCCTGATCCTAGAGGGCCTAATTCCAAGCAACAGACTATCTTATGACTCTCCTTGGAATATCGAATGTATCCATGGGGATACAAAGAGATACCCGACGGTGAACATTCTACTGCGTATCCAGGATCAAGAGGCTAGCCTACTAGTGGGAATTGCTCCCTGGCTACCTGCTCCTGTTCTACTTGGCCGAGACTGGCCCTACCTCGAAACATTGTTGGCCCCTACTCCTACGGAGCCTACTTCTCTGGTACCGGAGAAGCCCGGAGACTTGTTTCATTTTTCCCCAGAGATTTTCCCCCGTAGACACCATGTCCCAAAGACACGTAAACAGAGACGTGTGGAAAAAGAGGACTGGTTAAGAAAGGCTGGGTCTCTTGGTAATATTAGTCAGCCCAAAGGACTGCAGGTCATGGCCGGGGATGACCAGGGTGGGGAACAGATAGATACGGGAATTTTGCCAGACCTGGATCTTCCTGACTTCCGTCAGAGGAAGAGGGAGGACCCAGCTCTGGCTAGACAATATGAGAAGGTGGTACAGGTCAACAACAAGATAATGGATGAACAAGGTGTAAAAGTGTTTCCACATTTTGAACTGTTGAATGACATCCTATATCGTGTGAATAAGGTTACACAAACGGGAGGTCATTCGACAGATGCTAGTCCGTTGATTAAAACAGTATTCACCCTAGCCCATACTCTTCCATGGGGTGGTCATTTGGGCAGAGATAAAACCATGGACCGCATCTCGTCCTGGTTTTACTGGCCAGGCATACATGGTGACATCATGAAACTATGTGAGACATGTCCTGAATGCCAGTTAACTAGCCAAAAAGGACAGAAGCCAGCTCCCTTGGTTCCTCTGCCCTTGGTAGCCGTCCCATTCGAGAGAATTGGGGTAGATCTGGTCGGACCTTTAGAACCCTCTGCGAAGGGACATAAATTTATAATCGTTGTTGTAGATTATGCCACCAGATATCCTGAGGCCTTCCCTCTGAGATCAGCCACTGCTAAACAGGTTGCTCACAGGCTGTTAGAACTGTTTTCTAGGGTAGGACTTCCCCAAGTAATGTTAACTGACCAGGGAACAAATTTCATGGCAAAGTTAATGCAGAATGTCCTGAAGTTATTGGAGGTAAAATCCGTCCGGACCTCAGTCTACCATCCTCAGACTGATGGATTGGTAGAGAGGTTTAACCGTACTTTAAAAACCATGCTTAGGAAGTTTGTGGACACTGAAAAGCGAGCTTGGGATGAACTTCTCCCTTTCCTGTTGTTTGCGGTACGAGAAGTTCCCCAATCATCCACAGGCTTCTCCCCGTTTGAGCTCCTATATGGACCCAACCTCGGGGTATTCTCGACCTACTGAAGGAATCCTGGGAGGGGGAGTCCTCCCCCTCCAAGAATACCCATCAGTATGTCATAGACCTTAGAAACCGCCTAGACATGATAGGTCGGTTTGCTAAAGAAAACCTCAAATCTGCTCAAGAACGTCAAGAGAGGCAGTACAACCAAAATGCTCGCTTGAGGGTCTCCCAACCTGGGGACCAAGTGATGCTACTAGTACCGACATCAGAGAGTAAACTCCTTGCGAAGTGGCAGGGTCCTTTCCAACTTCTCCGCCGCACCGGGGAGGTGAAATATGAGATCTCTAAACCAGGGTCCAGGAAGGGTAAACAAATCTACCACGTGAACCTCCTGAAACCCTGGAAAACGATGAGATCGCTGTTCATCCACCCTCGGGAAAGAGAGACGGATTTGGGTCCACAGCTTCCAAAGGGTAGTACGTACAATGACCATCAGGTTCCCATGGGAGGGCAGTTAACAACGGAACAAAGGTCAGACCTACTACATGTATGTGACCAGTTCCCAGATGTTTTTTCTGAGCTGCCAGGGCAGACTGATTTAGTGTCCCATAGGATTGAGACATAACCTGGCGTAAAAGTACGGTCCCGTCCCTATAGATTGCCAGAGGGCCGGAAAGACCTGGTAGAGAGGGAGATAATAGACATGTTGGAATTGGGCGTGATTGAGGAGTCCCACAGCGAATGGTCTTGCCCTATAGTGTTGGTCCCTAAACCAGATGGGAAGGTGAGGTTTTGCGTGGATCTGAGAAAAGTAAATGCTGTATCCAGATTTGATGCATACCCAATGCCTAGGGTGGATGAATTGCTTGACTTGCTTGGTAAAGCAGAGTATATCTCCACCCTAGATCTCACGAAAGGATATTGGCAGATACCTCTAGCGCAGGCCTGCACAACTCGTAAAGTGCGGAGGGCCGAACTGCTCCAAGGAAAAAAAAATTGGGCCGCACGGGTAAAATCATCATCATCATCATCGTCTCTCCTCCAGCACCTCATCATCATCCTGCACCTCCCATCACTCTCCCCCCCTGCATCTCCCATCACTCTCCCCCCTGCACCTCCCATCACTCTCCCCCCCGGCACCTCCCATCACTCTCCCCCCCCCTGCCCCACAACCCATATCGGCAGGCACCACAACCAATAACAGCAGGCCCCACAACCCATATCGGCAGCCCCCCAGCCCATTCCATGTCAGCATCCCACCCCCAAGTCAGCAACCAGTATTTCCCCCCCTAGTCAGCATCCCCCCCGCCAAGTCAGCATTCCCCCCCCCAACTCAGCATCCCCCCCCCCAAGTCAGCATCCCCCCCCCAAGTCAGCATTCCCCACCCAAGGCAGCATCTCCCCCCCCCAAGTCAGCATCCCCCACCCCAAGTCAGCATCCCCCACCCCAAGGCAGCATCCCCCACCCCAAGGCAGCATCCCCCCCACCCCAAGTCAGCAGCATCCCCACCCCAAGTCAGCAGCATCCCCACCCCAAGTCAGCAGCATCCCCACCCCAAGTCAGCAGCATCCCCACCCCAAGGCAGCATCCCCCACCCCAAGGCAGCATCCCCCACCCCAAGGCAGCATCCCCCACCCCAAGGCAGCATCCCCACCCCAAGGCAGCATCCCCACCCCAAGGCAGCATCCCCACCCCAAGGCAGCATACCCACCCCAAGGTAGCATCCCCACCCCAAGGTAGCATCCCCCACCCCAAGGCAGCATCCCCCACCCCAAACAGCATCCCCACCCCAAGGCAGCATAAACCCCCCCAAGTCAGCATCCCCCACCCCAAGTCAGCATCCCCACCCCAAGGCAGCATCCCCACCCCAAGTCAGCATCCCCACCCCAAGTCAGCATCCCCACCCCAAGGCAGCATCCCCCCCCAAGTCAGCATCCCCCACCCCAAGGCAGCATCCCCCCCCCCAAGTCAGCATTCCCCCCCCAAGTCAGCCTCCCCACCCCAAGGCAGCATCCCCCACCCCAAGGCATCCTACTCTGATTGGCTCTTGTACCATGTGTCAGGTTTTCATTGACGTCACATCCTTTCTCCCCCAAGCCTCTGTCACATGGTATACTAGAGCCAATCAGAGTAGGGATGGAGTTCCCACGCTCTGATTGGCTCCCGTACCATGTGAGGCCGGGCATGTTTCTTTTCATGACGTCATCTTAAAGGCAATTGAAGCAAAGCCATTCTGATTGGCTGTGCTTTCATTGCCTTTAAGTGACGTCATCATTTTTTTTTTGTCGGCCAAAACACATGGTTTTCACGGCCCAATCAGGGCCGTGGGAACCATGACGAAAAATGTGACGTCATAGGCCTTTAAAAGCCTATGTCGTCTCATTTTGAAGCCAGACGTCGCGGAGGAAGGATCTCCGCGGAAGAAAGAAGATCCGGGCGTGGACGCAGACGGGGAGAAGACCCTGCCCCGCTGGAAGGAGATAGAAGAAAGAAGAATACAGATGAAGATGGATTACAATTAGAAGACCCGTGGATTGCTTTGGATTTTTAGTTTAATGTTTATTTTTTTATGGTTTATTATTTTATGGGTTCCTGATCATGGATTGGTTCGTGAGTAAGCTGCGCAATGAGAATCGGTGGGGGTAAGTAATGGTAAGTGAACTACAGTAAAGAAATGTATTTTATTTAACTTGTTAATTTTTTCAAAAGGTTTTTTAACATGTGTATTTTTTTTTTGTGGTATATCATTTCTTGCCACTGTATGTATGTATATATGTCTAGAGAGATATATACATACAGGGTAAGAAATGATGTTGTTTTAAAAGCTTGATTTGATGTGTTTTAAATTAATTTGTCTGTGCTGCTATGCATTATTGTGAGTTTAAAGTATTTTAAAATTAGATAGATGTATTCCTTGGTATTGTATTGTGTGTTTGAGGGAGGTCAGGGATAGATAGCCTTGGTTTTAAAGGTTGTATTTTGGTCGGTACTTATATATTTTTTTGTGGTATATCATTTCTTGCCACTGTATGTATGTATGTATATATGTCTAGAGAGATATATACATACAGGGTAAGAAATTATGTTGTTTTAAAAGCTTGATTTGATGTGTTTTAAATTAATTTGTCTATGCTGCTATGCATTATTGTGAGTTTAAAGTATTTTAAAATTAGATAGATGTATTCCTTGGTATTGTATTGTGTGTTTGAGGGAGGTCAGGGATAGATAGCCTTGGTTTTAAAGGTTGTATTTTGGTCGGTACTTATATTTTTTCACAGGCTAAATTGTTCTGCTCCAGGCGTGAATTAGTTAATTGTTTCATTGTTCGGGATGGAGTGTGAATTGTTTAGGGATGTAAATAATGATTGCTAATTGATTTTTGTTTACTTGGTTGATTCATTTGCAGCATGTATATGGTGCATAGATTTTATGCATCATTTAGATTGGAATGTGAGGTGTTTCATTGGTTTGTGATGATATAGATTGTGAGATCAGTTATGATTAAAGGAAATTGATTTTAATGCAGTGTCTGTATGGAGAAGTGTTTGGTTGTAGGACAGTATGGTTTTGATAACCCTTCTGCATGTATTTGTATATTGGTTAATCGTGTGTGCATATACTGTGTATATATATTTATACTGTATCTCTCTCTCTCTGTATATATATACAGTATATATATATATATATATAGTTGCATGATGAAGCCACTGTACAAATTCATGGGTGAAGGGTGGGTATCGGCCCAGTGTGGCTTAACCCCTTAATTCCCTTTGCGGTTATTATCTGATAAGGTGTTTAAGGGGTTAATTGATATCTGAATGTATTTGCAATGTCTTGGCTTTGTATTTGCTATGTATGTTGTGGGCAAGACAAGGAGGTTGCTGGCGACGGACACTTCGTTTTGAAGAGGTCAGTAGTACTTTATTTATTTGAATATGCTAGTTAATGTTTTTAATAATGGGCAATTAATCTATTATCCATATCTGGATAATAGTTATTTTGCCCATTATTGTACTGTAGGTGTTGGGGGGGAGGGTGTATGTATTGAATGTATAGGCCAGGTTTATTTTGGTTTATTTTTTTTACATTCAGGGTTGGTTCCGTGGTTCTGCGTGGGACCTCTGGAGACCACCTGCGGGAATCCTCGGGTATCCCAAGGGTAGCAGGCTGGTGGTTCCACGGGTGACACATGCGGGGATGACGATGTGTGGTCCCACTTCTGTGGGGGCACCTCCGACCCGTAGGTGCGGGGATGATGATGTGTGGTCCCACTTCTGTGGGGGCACCGCGGACCCGTAGTGAGCACTCGTGAGTTCCCCAGACCCCCGAGGGAACCACCCGAGGCCCCGCAGACACCTGTGGGTCTGACCCGGGGCTCCCAGACATCCGCGGGCCTACCGTGGGGACCCATTTGTGTCCCACGGTGACCCAAGGAGACCACCTGAGGGCCATGGTGCTGGCGGGATCCACCAGCAGGCCTCCAGAACCTGTGTTAAAAGGGCTACTGGTAAACTGTAGGTCTGTCCAGGTGCCCCGCCAGCCCACCGGGGACCCGCGTGGGGCTGCGTTATGGACCCTGTATGTAAAAGAATAAATCTTGTATTTATAGGGGGGCACAGGGGGTGGGTAATGTATTTAATAAATAGAATGCTGTTTATTGTGGGTCACTGTATTGTTTTTATTGTGGGTACTGGGGGTGGGGGGGGGGGGTGTTTCCCCAACGGTATGTGGGTAGGCCTCCCTTGTGGGTACTGGGTGGTTAGGCCTCACGTGGGGGGGGTTAGTGTGGGAGGGTATGTACGCATCCCGAGTGGTGGGTGAGGGTGGGTTAACCCCTTAATGCCTGTAGCGGTTAATAACCGCTATGGTGATTAAGGGGTTAGGGGACATTACTTTGTATGTTTTAATTTTTGTCTCTTTTTTGCAGCAGCGGAGGGGCCATGTGCAGGTGGGTAGTGGGTAGTGGGTGTGGGTGTGGTTATTTACACGGGATCCCCCTCCCCACATTTACATACAGAACACTGCACCCACATAAACACAGGCCAGGCAGATTTAACTGACACAATAGGGGGAGGGGGGTTTACACAGATTAGTCAAAGCAGGGAAATTTAGCAGACACAATAGGGGGAGGGGTTTTTACATAGATTTCAGTGAAGGCAGGGAAGCTTCACACACAATAGGGGGAGGGTTTTTTACATAGATTACAGTGAAGGCAGGGAAGCTTCACACACAATAGGGGGAGGGTTTTTTACATAGATTACAGTGAAGGCAGGGAAGCTTCACACACAATAGGGGGAGGGTTTTTTACATAGATTACAGTGAAGGCAGGGAGATTTAAAACACACAATAAGGGGAGGGTTTTTTACATAGATTACAGTGAAGGCAGGGAGGTTTAAAACACACATAAAAAATATGTATGTAATGTATTTATTGTTTATTCTGCCTTAACCCTTCATTGCCTTAGCGGCTATACGCTATGGTAATGAAGCAGCATTTCTGTATTTTTAATAATATTGTGCCGGAGCAGGGGGTTCCCTGAGCATTAATTTCTGGCTCAGGGAACCCCCTGCTCACTGTACAATATTATTAAAATACAGAAATGCTGCTTCTTTACCATAGCACATAGCCGCTAAGGTAAAGAATGATTCTTTATTGATGTGTGTGTTTTATTTATACTGTAGATGTGCAGAGGGTCTCCGGAGCAGAACAGCGTTGGTTTCAGGTCCGGGGACCCCCTGTTCCCCGAGATACAGGCCCCTTTAGGGGGTGCCGGTATCCCTCTGCTTGGTTTACAGGCCCCGGTCACGTGATCGGGACCTTTAAACGCAGAGGGATATGGGCACCTCATAAAGGGGTCTGTATCTCGGGGAGCAGGGGGTCCCCCGACCTGAAACCAACGCGGTTCAGCTCCGGAGACCCCCTGCACATGTACACTATAAATAAAAATGTACAGTACTGTATGTTAGGGGTTTATAGGGGACGGCTTTAAAGACAACAGCTCGCAAACGCCCCCATGTGTTTTTACACGGCATTGCAGTATTGCAGCCAGCCGGAATAAAATGCTTAAATCACAGCAGGGGAAATAACGCAATGCACTCCGGCCGAAAACAGTACAAAATCGAACATCACCGGGATATTCCCAAATTTGCGGAACTAGCCGTGTTAGAATAAAGTTGGTCGCCACTGTACTCAATGCCCATAACTGATAGGGATTTTGGATCCTTTAGATGTTTAATACAAAAGTGGTGGGAGAGGCTATGTGTTTGACACTTGTGAGAAATGTTATTCAAATAATAATAACCTCACGGGAAGCGGGTCACCGATGGCACCTTTGGAGAATTCAAGTTCAGAGGGGTTCTCTTGACGTGATAGTCCATCTGCGTTGCTGTGTTCTCTACCCTTCTTGTGCTGGATAGTGAAATCAAACTCTTGCAGTGCCAAGCTCCAATGTAACAGCTTGGCATTCTCCCCTGATGCCCTCTGCAGCAAACTCATGGGGTTGTGGTCAGTAATGACCGAGAAAGAGCACCAATACACATAAGGTTGTAACTTCCTTAGTGCCCACACAATTGCCAAGCACTCCTTTTCAATGGTGGCATATGCTACCTCTCTGGGGAGAAGCTTATGGCTGAGGTACACCACGGGGTGCTCTCGGTCGTCCTCCCCCACCTGGCTAAGCACAGTCCCAATGCCAAAGTCTTAAGCATTAGTCTGTACCAAGAAATGTTTGGAGTAGTCCGGGGTGGCCAAAACGGGGGCGCCGGCAAGGGCAGTCTTTAAGGCATGGAAAAGTTTCACAGGCAGGAGACCAGGTAATAAGCACAGACTGTCGCTTTCTGGTCAGGTCAGTCAGGGGTTTGGCCATGGCGCTCTACTGTGGGACAAACTTCCTATAGTACCCTGTGGTGCCCAGAAATGCCATGACCTGTTTCTTAGTTCTGGGAACAGGCCATTGGACTATTGCCTCTACCTTGGCTGGCTCTGGTTTGAGATACCCTGTGCCCCAGGTACAGGACCTCAGCCATCCCTACCATACACTTTGTGGGTTTTAAGGTAAGCCCAGCTTCCCTAATCCTGTCTAGCACCGCAGCTACATGTCATAAATGGGATTCCCAGGAATTACTGAAGACAGCAATGTCATCTAGATAAGCCCTTGCATAACTCTGCATCCCTTCCAGTAGGCGGTTGACCAGGCGTTGGAAGGTAGCCGGGGCATTCTTCATCCCGAATGGCATCACTAGGAATTCATAGAGGCCACTCATGATGAATGCTGACTTTGATGAATGCTGACTTCTCCCTAGCCTCCAGGATCAGTGGGATTTGCAAATACCCTTTGCTCAAATCCATGGTGGTCTGATACCTTGCCCCCGCGAGTTCATCTAATAACTCATCCATGGGGGCATGGGATAGGCATCTGAGACCGTCCCAACATTGAGCAAGCGGTAGTCCACACAGAACCGGGTGGTCTTGTCCTTCTTAGGAACCAGGACTACCAGACTAGCCCAAGGACTCGGGGACGGTGCAATTACCCCTAGGGTCAGCATCTCCTCTATTTCCCTCTCTATACTCGTCTTGACCTCTACTGACACTCGATAAGCGTGCTTATGCAGATGTCGCAGGTCCCCTGTGAGCACTGGGTGATCTGTGAGGTGTGTTTTCCCTGGCATGTAAGTGAAGAGAGCCCTATACTTTTCTAGCATCTCCCTGGCCTCTACCTTCTGCCTCACACTTAACTGCCCTCCTATCTCTAACTGCTCTACCGTGCCTCCCTGCCTAGCCTCCCCTAGGAGATCAGGCAGAACATTGCTCGCCGGATCCTCCAGCGGTGGGCTACAAATGGCCATGACCGCTCCCATACTAGATGCTCTGTATTCCTTTAACATATTAATGTGGTAGGTCTTGTTCCTATCTGGCTCTACCTGTTCAACATAGTTGTACTCATTCATTTTTCAGAGAACCGGATACGGTCCCGACCAGACAGCCATCAATTTCTTCTCCTGAGTGGGATTGAGAACAAGCACCTGCTGACCTGGGATGAATTCTTGGCTACGGCATTCCGGTCATACAGTACCATTGCTTTTGCTTGGTCTGAGCGGCCCTGAGATGGTCCTGGGCCACCCTCTTGAGCATCTCTAACCGGTCTCTGAGATCTACTACATACTGGATCACAAAAGCGTCAGTATCAGTAGCTTCCCCCTCCCATCCCTCCCGGAATAGATCCAGAGGTCCCCGTACCCTGCGGCCATATAGCAGCTCGAAGGGAGAAAAACCGGTAGACTCTTGCGGTACCTCTCGGTATGCAAACAGCAAGTGCTGCAGGTGAATATCCCAGTCTTTCCCCTCCGCCTCTATAAAGGTCCGAAGCATCTGTTTCAGGGTACTGTTAAACCTCTCACATAAGCCATTTGTCTGGGGATGGTAAGGGGTAGTGCGCCAGTGCTGTAAACCGCAGGCATCCCAGAGACACTGTAACTGTTCACTCATGAACTGCGACCCTTGATCGGTTAGGATCTCACTAGGAAAACCTACCCTAGCAAAAATATTCAGTTAGGCCGCTGCTACTGTCCTGGCATCGATGGTGCCAAGCGCTACCGCCTCAGGGTACTGGGTGGCAAAATCCACCACCGTGAGGATGTAGCGCTTCCCTGACCTAGTAAGAATCATAAGGGGCCCTACAATGTCCATGGCTACTTTCTGGAAGGGTTCCCCTATTACCGGTAGTGGGTTCAGGGGTGCCTTCACACGATCGCCCGCCTTACCTACCCGCTGGCAGGCATCACAGGAGCGGCAAAAAGTGCCTACATCCAGGGACGCCCCCGGCCAGTAGTAACGCTGCAATAGCTGGGCACTCGTCTTAGTGACCCCCCGATATCCCCCTAGTGGATTAGAGTGGGCTACCTGTAACAGTTGCTGTATGTACCCCTGGGGCACTTCTAGCTGTCGCCTACCGGTCAATCTTTACCCCCGGGATCCCCGCTTCTCTATACAGGAGTCCCCGGTGCCATAGGCAGTGATAATCGCCCTCTCCTGCCTGAGACTCGGACGCCCGAAGTCTCATACCGGCCAGGCTGGGGTCTGATCGCACTGCCTCCCTGAACTGGGTCCCTAATTCTGGCCACCACCCAGTCATGTCTATGTCGGGGGAACGGGGTACGGTAAGGGGAAACAGTAAGTCGGTCTGCAGCTGCGACTGAGCCTGGCTTACCTTCCCGGTCTCCTGAGACACCTCTGCTAACATTGGTCCCGATTGAAGGTGGGACTGGAGCTGCCGCTTGGCTCAGGGTGACTGCCGCAACAGCAGCGGGTCTTGGTACCCGATCATAGGTGCAGGTCATCGGACCTAGATCGTTGCTGAGGAGCACCTACGCATCCAAACTGGGTAAAACCCCCACCTCTCGCACACCCTGTCCCTCCCCCAATCCAAAAAGATTTGGGCAATCTGTAGAAATCGTGGCTCTCCGTCCGCCACCGTGATCTGCATCCCGGGTCCCGGGAGCAATTCATCTGGTCGTACCATATCAGATCGTACCATATCAGGTCGTACCAGGGTTACCGCAGCACCTGAATCCAGCAAGCCAACTGCTTGCCAGCCACCGACTGTGACCGTCGTGAGGTATTTGCTCCGGCCATCCTTCTGCTGCATCGCGGTCGATGCAACGGGCTGTCCTCCACTCCTGGCTGTGGGCACCAAAGAAACCAGGACAGGCTCTCCATGGGACGTCCCGTGGGAGTTTTTTCCATGACTGGACTGGGATCCTTGGTGGAGGCCACACGTACTCGGGCTACCGGCCTCGCAGCTGGGCTGCAATGCCCCTGATGGGGTCCACTGGAACGTAGAGGCTCCGGGCAATCCGGCTTGATGTGACCCATGCGGTTACAGTTAAAGCAGCGTCGCTCGTGCCGGAGCTCCGCCGTCTTCGGTGGACTGCTGCCCGCAGGCGGCTTTGTGGTCCATTGGGGGAGTGGTGCGTGTCACGGTAGCTTATGACAAGATATAATGAACACCAAATATCTGGGTTGAACTGAACGAGGCTTAAATATAATAAAATATAATTTATTCCTTAAATAAGGTGAACACAGGAATATAGTACAATTAACAGACAAGAAGGTAACACTTACTTAGGGTTGGGGAATGGAGAAGTATCCACTAGCAATTCTCCATCAATCCAGTGACATTCCAGGTGAAATTAGAAGCACAACTAAAAACTGTAGGGTTGACAGTTTATATACCTGTGCAACCCTATTCTTAACATTGAACACAGCGTATTGGTGAACAATTATCTAACGTGGAGACACAGACTATCAGACTAACCCATGCCCTCAGGTAACAGAGTTTGTTGATTGATTAATACTTAATCCCTAGACATTGGGTAACAATCAAGGCAGTTAACTTTTGATTGCCGTGCTTAGGCAAAATCAGCCGTCTGCCCTTCATGACCTATTAGCCTAGCAAATGGCGTCTGCATTTTCAGAACAGATCCAAAATATAATACATATACACTTTAATATCTACACATATTAATTAATTCCATTCTGGTGGGCTCAGTGGGTCGACCTTTGCCAGTTTTTAATGCCTACAGTGACTCCAAATATTGGCCAAATATGAACTCTCTGCGACCTCCAGAACTGGAGATACAGAAATGCACTTTAAAACATTAAAATACATGCTTATAATGAAACATGGGAACATACATTTTCAAGGTACAACAAGGTGCAAACCTCATCCCTGGACCGCAGTCCAATTAACCCCTTGTCTCTCTGGTGAGGTCAGGGGATGGCCATATGGGGTGCAACCCCATTAATATAGGGCCACCCCCTTTCTCCCTCTACAGTGCAGACCCCCTTTGGTGGACCGCCGCTGCTTTGGCCGCTGCCTTGGCGTTGATCAGGGCTCTGCTGGTGATGTAGTCGTCCGTGAGCCTTGCTGTCTCCTGGTGAGTCTGGGTTTTTTTGTCGAACACCCAAGCTCTCACCGCCGGAGGACACTGTTGCAGGAGCTGTTCTTGAAACACCAGGTCCAGCAGAACCTGATAAGTCTTAGCCCCATACCCCTCCACCCATCGGGTCCCTTGCAATGCCATGCGGGCAACAAAGGTCACAAAAGACTCCAGCGGTTGGTTCTCCTCCGTCTGGAACTTGCCACGGTAAGCTTCTGGGGTGAGGGCATTTTGGACCAGCAACAGTTTTTTCAGATGATCGTAGTCATCACCTAGCTCATCCGGAACAGCCAGCAGTGTCTGTTTGGTCAGACCAGACAGCAAGGGGTCATTCACTCTTCTGTGGTACCCCGGTCTCCCCACGTAGTAATCAGTGCCAGCATTTCAGGGGTGAATGGATTGGTCGCCACGACGGCCAATGCCCCTCCTGATGCAATACTCCCGTGGTCGCAGAGTTCTCCCGCTCCCTCCTCAAGTCTCTGCCGTCCCGGAGCTGGGTCCATTCCCTGCTCTCCAGGCGGTTGATGTGCGCCTGCAGGAGACGTGGTTCTTGGCTCAGCCAGCCGGGTTTCGTGCACTCTGATCGCCTCCTCCATCTGTTCCATATCCCTGCCCTCCATGGGCAGCCCGTACATGATGCACCTTTCTCTCAGCTGTGCCAGGGTCCGGACAGAAGATGGACCGGTACCCTCGCTCATGATCAGATGCTTCTCGCGAGTAGGTTAGAACAATGAAGTGGTGTTATATCCCCTGTTATATGTTGTACAACAGTGTGTCCAATATCATTAGCCTAAGGAACTCACACTTTAGACAAGTTCCCGCTGTGTTACAGAGTCCCGCAGTAAACGGTAACATAGATTCATTTCAATCCCGCCGCTGCCACCAGTTAATTATAAGACTGTCACGGTAGCTGTACAGGGTAATAATATATGCCAAATAACTGGGTTGAATTGAATACGACTAGGATATGATAAAGTTTATTAATTAGAAATAAGGTGAACACACAAGATTGGACAAATAACAAACAGAATATATACACTTACGTGGAAGGGGACAATTAAGTAATCAGGATTCAGATTAGCAATTCATCAGGCATTAAGTATCATTCAGATGTAATCACCAAGAACACTGGGCATAGAGCTTACACTTGTTTATATGGGATTTAAGCCCTATACCCTAACATTGGGTCTCAGGTATTGGTTGACAATTACCTGGGCCCAATTACCTTTTGCCAGCTAACGTGGGAAGTACTTTGGTACCTGCCCCCAGGTAGCTGGCATATGCGCACATCACTCTGGCCCGAGACCCATTTTCAGCACTCCACTCTAATAAGCTGGCGACTTAAAGTCTACCTTTTGGGGGTCTGGGCCGGGAAACTCTGTTCAGAGGTGTGAAGTATGGCACTTATTACAAGTACTCACGTCCTGCTCTTCTCCGCCCTAGAATACTTAATCAGAGTGGGGAAGCCTTAGATAAGGGGACTTGGTGTAGACATACTGTCGCCCCCTGACCATTAACATACTGTATGGGCCAGTAGCTTTCACGGGTTTTATACTAGGCATAACATACAGTAAACTCACAATAATACATATATATTAAAATATCCCGTTCGGTTGGGCAGAGCGGGCTACAAATTTTCAGACGCTCATGCCGGAGGGGACTCTACATGGTGGCCAATTTTCAGCTCGATGAGACCCACCGGACCGGAGATACAATAATGGACTTTAAAACTGCATGTTGCAAGGCGCATGCGCGACGGGAGCGGAGATGGAGGCATAATCTGAACGCTCCGCTACCCGCCGGCAAAAACAGCAAAAAAAACAGATAAAAATCAAATTTAGCTGCAAATAAATTATAGCCAGCAGGCCAGCAAGGCTTACAGTACAAATAGAGATGGCGACAACTAGGCAAAAGAATAAAGAAAAGGTGGATGTCCGTTCGTACTTTTCAGGGGCAAGTAAGGCACGGGAGGAGGAGAATATGGCGGTTTCAGACACTGACGCCGTGTCGGAGATGGAGGGGGCTGCAGCGGAGCAGCGGGGGACAATCAATCAAAAGGCAGATAGCCCAACTCCTTGCACACCTCAAGACCTTCTTTAGGAGGAGGTGGAAAACCTACGGAAGGACATCCTGAACATTGGCACCCGCACTAATGAACTTGAAGAAAAAATGGAGTCAAACACAAAGTGCCAGTAGGAGACCAGCACCAGGATCGGAGCGCTTGGAAGAAAAGTAGCCGAGCTGGAGGAAAGGCATGAGGACAGTGAGAGCCTGGACCGGCGCAACAATTTGCGCATAAGGGGGATCCCAGAAGAAATCCAGGACCCGGAGGAAATGATCAGCCGATGGATGAACTCCATAATGCCGGCCAAATCTGAGGCAGAGCTGGTCATGGACCGGTGCCATCGAGCCCTGTGCGCCCGGCCGCTGCCCAATAACCCCCCACGCGACATAATCCTCCGTCTCCACCATTATAGAACTAAGGAAGAGATCTGCAAAATAACCAGAGCAACCCCGCTGGTAGCCTTTGAGGGAGTAAACATGGCCATTTTCCAAGACATCTCCCCAATAACCCTGGCAAGACGGAGAGCCCTGCAGCCTGTTACAAAACTGCTGAGGGTTAAAGACATAAGGTACAGATGGGCCTTTCCGTTTGCACTAGTGGGGGTGAGAGATGGCCGGACTCAGGCTCTCAGACACCTCTCAGAGGGGACAACATTCCTGAAGAAGCTGGGACAATCTGAAAAAATAACTTACCCAGAGGTTCCAACAGCATGTCCTCCCCGGACAGCAGAGTGGGAGAAGGTGAGCACGCCGGTCACGCAGAGGAAGGAGAAGACGGGGGCCTGAGAGTCAATTAAGCCTTAAAGAGACAGCATCCATACGCCGATGTAAAAAGTTGAAAACCAGTTATAACCGTGTTGAGAGATGGAGGAGACGAAAGGGATGCTGCAGCAATAGTTCCACTCTCCTGCTGGCCGATGGGGGCTCAGTGGGGCTTGGAGGATCCAACAAGGTCTGAATAATGGCAGCAGACAATATTCACCAAGATGGCGGCGAGCACACAATCCAGGAGGGAGAGATGACGTGAAGGAGAAGCATGCTGGTGGTCGTTTGGGCGTGAAGTGGTGCGCCAGCAGTGCCCGCCCCTAGTCACTCTCACCGCTGCTCGAGGGCGGCCTCACAGGGTTTTTTTTAACAAGTTTTGAAGGATGTGTATGTGTTTTTAATAAGTAATGACTTGAATAAAACTTTATTATTTTTCTGTGGACTTTGTGGCACTACTAGGGTTATTAATTCCCTATACAGTCATATACAGGTAATATCTCCTGTTGGATCATTGTTATCCAGAGTAATAAATTCTGGCATAGAGTGCTTATTTTTGGGAAATCTTTTTGATCCTTCTTGGATCACACCGACAATATATGCTAATTTGTCCCTTACAGCACCTGCCTACACTAATTACCTAATGTACATTATAGGATGAGCGGTCCCATTCCCCTACAGAGGGTTAAAGACATAAGGTAGAGATGGGCCTTTCCGTTTGCACTAGTTGGGGTGAGAAATGGCCGGACTCGGGCTCTCAGACACCTGTCAGAGGGGAGAATATTCCTGAAGAAACTGGAACTATCTGAAAAAATAACTTACCCAGAGGTTCCAGAAGCATGTCCTCCCTGGCCAGCAGAGTGGGAGAAAGTGAGCACGCCGGCCGCAGAGGAAGGAGAAGACAGGGGCCCCGAGAGTCAATTAAGCCTTAAAGAGACAGCATCCATACGCTGATGTAAAAAGTTGAAAACCAGTTATAACCGTGTTGAGAGATGGAGGAGACGAAAGGGATGCTGCAGCAATAGTTCCACTCTCCTGCTGGCCGATGGGGGCTCAGTGGGGCTTGGAGGATCCAACAGGGTCTGAATAATGGCAGCAGACAATATTCACCAAGATTGCGGCGAGGCACACAATCCAGGAGGAAGGAGAGATGACGCGAAAGAGAAGCATGGCGGTGGTCGTTTGGGCATGAAGAAGTGGTGCGCCGGCAGTGCCCGCCCCTAGTCACACCAGCCGCTGCTCGAGGGCAGCCTCACTGATTCCTGCCGGGTGACGTCAGAGGGAGGGACGTCTCGGGAGGAAATGACGCGAAATTACGCGAACTGCCGAGACAGCACCAGCCCGGAAGTGGAGAGGCTGGTTAGAGAGAGCTCTCTCCGGTGGGGGTGCGTGAATTCCACCACCAGGGAGAGGGGGAAGGGAGGAGCGGGAGATTGGAGGAGCGGGGGAAGTGAGTGGTGGGGGAAGTTTGACATCTGGTCATTAAGATGAAATTTGGACCTGAAAAGAACACCCCACCATAAGGATCCTACTCGGAGACGGTGAGAGGGGGAAGAGGATAGGCTCAGGAGGGAGAGGGGGGCCTTTATTCCAACCACAGCTGAGGAATGAGGAAAGGAGGGGATCAGTCAGAGGCAGAGAATAGAGGCATGAGAGCAGGGTTAGAGACGAGGTAGCCAGCAGAGGGAGAACTAGACTTCACACCAAGGAAAGGGACGCAGCATAACCAAAGGGAGTTAAGGGAGTACAGTTAGTTCTAAAAATGTACCAGTAGTTAATGTAGCATAGATAGAATCGTTCATTAGTCAGTTGAGTTAAGAATTTTAGATACCATAACTAGTTTAAAACAATATAATGTTAGAATTGCCGGTGGGTTGGAGGGGGAGTGCCTTCAATCTCGCCCGTAGGCATGTGCTGGCGGGGCTGGGGATCTAACCCGCAGTCCAGCCAAAGACCCGAGGGAATTGTGGGCGACAAGAGGGCCCACGGGCCTGGACTGGAGAGAGGGTCCAGGGCAGGAGCGGTATACCTGGGCATCAAACCTTAGATCTGTGCAGACCAAAACGGTTTATTGTGTACGTGTCAAAATTGTTTGTTTTCCTTGTCATCCGCCTACAGTATGTGCATCCCGTTCCACACTCCAAGAGTCCCACAGAGGAGGCGCAGAGGCAACATGGAGACGGCACAGATGGTCCTGGTGCCACATATGGCCACAAAGTCCGGGTAGGAGATGTCTATGTAGCTCACACAGAGGCCCACTACACACAGACACATGGCATTGAGGTTCATTTCCCAAAATGTTAAAGGGTTTAATAGCCCGCAGAAGCGTAGAGTTGCCTTCGCGGAGTTCAGGCGGAGAAGTGCGGATGTCCTCTTCCTCCAAGAGACACACTTTAGCTCAAGTAATAGCCCGGGTTTTCTAGACAAAAACTATAGGCAGTTCTACCTCACCTCAGCCAAAGAAAAGAAGAAAGGGGTTGCCATCCTACTTAATAACAAAGTCCCTTTTCAGGCAGAAAATGTGAAGCGAGACACAGGGGGTAGATACCTTATTCTAGTGGGGCTGTTGCAGCAGTGCATAGTGACTTTAACATGTGTAGACGCTCCCTGCGAGAATGATCCCCAGTTCTTCGACTTGTTTTTCCTAACGCTCCAGCGTTGGGCAGAGGGTAATCTAATTTTAGCGGGGGCTTTCAACAAGGTTATGGGCCCTCGGACAGACAGATCCACAATGCAACAGAGACAGACGGGCGGGCGCTTTAGCTCTGTTGGAAGGGTTGAGGAGAGGGGGCCTTGTAGACATATGAAGGGAGCAACACCCTGGCGAGCGAGCCAGCCTGGATAAACAAAAGTCCACGGGTAAAAGCAAAAATCATGCAAAGACCTAGAGAAGCTGGGGGCTTGGCGGTGCCGTGCTTGTCTTATTATAAAGCAGCGCAATTATGCCAAATTACACAATGGCATGGGGACCCAGAGCTGAGAAGGTGAGTGCGCCCCGCTGGAGCTCAGGGTCTTAATTTGGTACCCAAAATCTAGATTAACAGATTTAAAGGAGCCGCTGGCCTCCGTGCTCAACTCACCCACCGCTAACTAATTTGATCTCTGCTTTGTACAGAGATGTGGTCGGAGCCAACAAAGACGGTACACATAGACCCAGATTCATGACTCAGTGGGAGACAGATCTGACAGGGCCACTAGAAGACGAGGACTGGACGGAAATCTTTAAGGCAGCTGCCAGTAGCTCGATCTGCACGACTTTAAAGAACTCATATAAAGTAATGATGAGGAGGTATCTCACCCCAGTTAGATTGGCTACATTTATCCCAGGCAGAGCGGGGTCCTGCCCACAAATCATACCCGTTTTGAGTCAAATTAGAGATTGGTTGCAGAGGATCTTGGGCCTCCCAATTCAGCTCGACCCGTGGCTGTTTCTGTTAAGCAAACCTACAAAAGAAGTGTCAAGATCGGGGAACAAATTAATTGCACATTTTGCAACGGCTATGAGGTGCGAGACCGCAGCATTGTGGAATCAGAATACAATTCCATCAATAGGAAAAATTCGGAACAGGATTTGGTTTGTTTGCCAGATGGAAAAGTTGAGTTTGGTTAACGACACTGGCCCAAATTTCCAAAAGGTCTGGCTGCCCTGGGTGGCACAGACGGTTATCCAGGGGGTGAGCAATGCCACCGTCTGGCTCTGACAGGATCAGGCGAGTTCTCCTCTGATGGGAGGTGAAGGTTGGAGACGGAAGAACTAGGAGACGATAGTGGACCCACCCCACGGGGACGCTGAAGAGGGCGGGCACCCTCCTTACCCAGGGCTGCGGAGTTAAAGCAAGGAGCGATCTCAGATTATCTGCACGTTAGGAGAGCCTCGGTGACCTCCCCCCAAACTCCCCCCTCCCAATTCCTCACCTTATTGTCATTAACTTCCCATGTCTATTTAGATGTTGTATGTCCATAATTGTTTTTTTACGGTACTTATTATATGAATGTATGCTATATACTTAAAACCCAATAAAATGAAAGTTAAAAAAAAAACGCATGTTGCACAGGTTGCATTTCTCCGCCATTGGAGTCAATGGCAGAAACACAATTTAAACAATTCACCATACTCCGTTTGGTTGATCGGAGAGGGTCGGGAATTGCCATGCAATCATGCCAGAGCGGTGACTGCAGGGTGGCCAAATCCCAGCCCTCTAGTTCTTACCGAACCGGAGATATGGGTTCCCAGTTTATGCAGTTTTTCACTTAGCGTTTTCACCGCCTCGCGGCTTTCCTCCACCATTGTGGTCAATCGCGTGGCCCTCATCGTGGGTGCGACGCTTTCCCGTGGCCATTGGCCATCGGACCCGGTTGGGGTCGAGTAAGGGGTTTCCCCTGAGCTAGGGGCAAAAAGAATTAGACCACTACCTGCCCTAGGACCGGAGTTACAATTTTAATAGGTTTGAACTTGGCCGTGACCAAGTTCCCACGCCACTTTACTGATTAAAGGCTCTTTCATTGAAATTGTATCCGCTTTCGGAATTTGCGGTTTGGCTGGCAGCCAACTCGTCCTTGGAGAGCGGAATCGAGGAATCCCTTTGAAAGACATTACGGCAGGCCTGCACAACTCGTAAAGCGAGAAGGGCCGAACTGCTCCAAGGAAAAAAAATTTGGGCCGCACGGGTAAAATCATCATCATCATCATCATATCTCCCCCAGAACCCCTCACTATCAACCTTTGCGATACTCCCCATCTCTCCCTCATACCCCCATCTCTCCCCCTTCCCCACACATAATACTCCCCCTCCACATCAAACACACAATACCCCCCTGCACACCACACACATCCCACACACCCCCTGCACCTCACATCCTTCTCCACCCTGCACCTCACATCACTCTCCCCCCTTGCACCTCACATCACTCTCCCCCCTTGCACCTCCAATCACCCTCCAAGGAACCTCCCCTGCACCTCCAATGACCCTCTCCGGCACCTCCAATGACCCTCCCTTGCACCTCCAATGACCTTCCCCTGCACCTCCAATCACCCCCCTTCACTTCAAATCACATCATCTCGCCCCCCCCCCCCCCTTCCCTTCCTTACCTTGCGGTGGAGGAGGCAGGAGTGCACGCACTCTCTAGCAAGCAGCAGGCTGGAAGTGCCTCAATGCTAGAGCGCGCTGCTACCCTGCGAGGGGAAGAGCGGGCTTGGGGGGTGGGGGAGAGCAGGCTCGCGGGGGAGGGTGACAGCGGGAGAGCGGGGGGGGGGGGGCGGGAGAGTGGACTCGGGAGGGGAAGAACAGAAAGCCTCCGCGGGCCGCACAGTGAGTGCAGGCGGGCCGCGTGTTGTGCAGGGCTGCATTACGCCATTCATTTCAATAGAGAAGTTCCGCACCTCTCGGGCGCCACCTGCTGGTCTTCTCGGGTATTGGGCCCAAAACTGTGAAATCTCCATAGGTTCCTATGGAGCTTCAATGGCGACCTATGGAACAGGTTGCAAATGGAGGGTGAAAAGGCGGGAATAGGAACAAAGGGTCATAAATACACAACCACCATTAACCCTTTCCCTCCTCACCTGATCCCAGTGTATGTGTTTGGTGCATACGCTGTAGGGGTACAAACAAAGATAATTAGGACAATACATACAACCAGAAAAGAGAACACATTTTGCACTGAGTCAGGGTAATAAAAACACATGTAATCACTGTTACATTTAACCCCTCGCCTCTCACACGGTGGTGGGGCATGGCCAACTGGGGTGTAACCCCTTTATTACCGGGCCAACTCCCTCCCCATCGCTACACTCTCCCTGCATGAATTTGTTGGTTTCTGAAGAGATGACCCTTAACACTGAATTGTTTCCCACACTGAACAAGCAAATGGTTTCTCCCATGTAAATACTTGGGTGTGACAGGTGGTCACACTTTGTACTGAATTGTTTCCAACACCCTGAACTAGGGTTAGACAATAACAAAAATACTTCCCACCCATATTCAGCAATATATTAACACCCAATAGAAAGCAAAAATCCTCAAAATGTTCAAGGTCATTTATTGTGAAACATATTTCTTATACAAATGCATTTCATTCTTAATAAAATGTAAAAAAGCAAATACATTTTAGTATATTTTAAGAATAACAAATGATTCCATAAAAATGTAACCTTAACTACAGCCACAATAAAGCCCCTTTCTTCACCATGTTATTTTTATTTATTTATAAAAATGTTTTACCAGGAAGTAATACATTGAGAGTTACCTCTCGTTTTCACATATGTCCTGGGCATAGAGTTAAGATGACAAATAATACATGGTTACAAAAAGTTACATAAGTGAACAGGGTATACATTATATACAAACATTGCATGCACAGTTAAAGATAATATATATTATAGGCGTATGTAACAGTTACAGACCAGATTAAAATGTGAGACAGCCTTAGTTTTGAAAGAACTTAAACTGGTGGTGGATGCGACTGAGAATGTTGAGAAATTTGACATTAAGGGGTCTAACGTAAACAGCACTGACATCTCAGCAGCCATTTTGGCAGACTATCCTTGTCAGCCATTTTTGTCTTGTTTGCTATAAGTTTTGTATGTCATTCAGTCTGTCTGTCTTCCATGTGTTATGTGCTGATTTCTGTGAAACTTGTCTGTGTGAACGTGAGAAAGCAGAGTGGTTGTTGGGCTCTCAGTAGATGCTTTGTATCCTTTGCCAGCTGCAAATGATGAGGTGATGAGGAAGGAGTATGTGGGAGTGTGGGGTGGTAGAGAAAAGTCCAGACAATAATGAGAAACCTTGGTAGAATTAGCTAGAGTCTGAGATAAGCAGTTTCTCACATTGTAACTCTGAAACAAAGGGGCGTATGTTTTTGTTTTTAGGGTATAAATATGTCACACCATATTAACTGTTAGAGAGCTTTTCTATAGAAGCTTTCTCCTGTGTACACTGAATAAACCCATTTGATAACTACATTTTTTGTTGTAACATTTTTACAGCTTTAACACGAGTCTCCAGTAGGTTGTTCCAGTTTTGGGGTGCACGGTAAGAAAGTTTATAATTACCCCCTCGACCCCCCTTCTCCTGTACACATTAATAGGACATGGGGAGGCGAGGGTTAATGGGCATGGGGAAGGAGGGGGTCAAGAGGCGAGAGAAATACGGGGGAGGAGAGAAAGGGGTTGAGTCATGGTGGAAGGGAAGGGGTATGAGGCATGGCAGAGGGGAAGTGGTTAATATGGAGGGGGGAGATTACCAGCAGGAGAATTCCTTATAGCTGCAGCATGTGAAAGTCAAGGAGCTCCCAGACTCGCTCCCACTCCACTGTCTCTACCAGACCCACACTCAGTCCCCTCTCTGCCAGACCCACTCCCACGCCTCTCTGCCAGACCCACCCCCACTCTGCAGCTGCTGATAGGAATGCCATGGTAAGAAGTAATGGCAAGTATTGCTTTACCGTCCATTTTTATTACTGCAGTATTACTATGCTACTGGTATATTGACCAACCCTACTTTGAACAATCACATATTTTATCTCATGTATGAATCCTCATGTGTGTAAGGAGGCTGATCCTCTGTGAAAAGCTTTCCCTCCACTATGTACATGGAAATAGTTTCTCCCGTGTACGAATTCTGTGGTGGGTGAGGAGGTGGCTCATTTGAGAAAAGCTTTGCCCACACTCTATACATGTGAATGGTTTCTCCCCTGTATGTATCCTCTGGTATAAGAGGAGGTTGTTCTTAACCCTCTGCGGTCCAATTAATTTTCACTAAGCGCGCCAGCAAGTCTAATTTATTTTCCAGAAAAAACCACATACAACTTCTTTTTTTTTTACTGCGTGCGCACACTCACACTGCGCGCTCTCACTGCGCACGCGGTCACTGAGCACGCGCTCTCACTGTGCACTCTTACTGCGCGCGCTCTTAATGCTCTAAAGATCTTATCTTTGCGCGCGCACCCGCAATGTTTCTGCAAACCTTCGATATCAGCTGCTTTGTCTGCTGGGGCTGGGTGCAGGGCTGGGGGGTTGGAGGAGGGCAGGGATCAGTGCAGCTGCTCGGAGAAGGGGAATGCAGGGGACTCACAGCACACACACACACCACACACACAGCCCCCCTACACCCTACCCCAGATGTCAGCTGCTTTGTCTGCCTGTGCGGTTCGGTGCAGGATTGGGGGGGGAGGGAGGAGAGGAATCAGTGCAGCTGCTGGGAGAAGGGGACTCACAGCACACACAGCCAGCCCCTCCCCCCCACCTCTGATGTCAGTGCTGGGAGAAAAGGAATGCAGGGGACTCACAGCACAAGCACAGCCCCCCCCGATGTCAGCTGCTTTGGGGATCGGTGTGGGGCTGGGGTGGATCGGTGCAGGGCTGGGGGCGTGATCGGTGCAGGGCTGGGGGGGCAGGGGAGGAGGGATAAGTGCGGCATCTGAAGAAGTACCCATTCAGGGGACTCACAGCACACGCCACACACGCACAGCCCCCCCCTACCTCCGCTGTCAGCTGCTTTGTCTGCCTGTGGGGATTGGTGCGGGGCTGTGGGGCGGATAGGTGCAGGGCCGGGGGGGGGGGTGATCGGTGTAGGGCTGAGGGGGGGGGACGGGGGAGGGATCAGTGTGGCTGCTGAGAGAAGGGGAATGCAGGGGACTTGTGCTGCAGCCGGCACCTCGCTCCATATCTTCCTCCCTCCTCCCAATCCGACATTGTACCGCAAGTGGCAAAATATTTTGGTGGATATATTCCGACATTAGACTGGAAAGGGTTAATACAGAATGGTTTCCCACACTGTGTAGATGTGAATCATTTCTCTCCTGTATGAATCCTCTCGTGTCTGAGGAGTTTTCTCTTAATACTGAATTGTTTTCCACACTCTGTACATGTGAATGGTTTCTCCCCTGTATGAGTCATCTGGTGTCTGCGGAGGTTTTTCTTAATACTGAATTGTTTCCCACACTCTGTACATGTGATTGTTTTTTCTCCTGTATGAGTCATCTGGTGTATGAATCCGCTCATGTTTGAGGAGATCTGTCTTCTGAGAAAAGCTTTTACTACACACTGCACATGTGAATGGTTTCTCCCCTGTATGAATCATCTGGTGTCTGAGGAGACGGCTCTTAATTGTAAATTGTTTCCCACACTCTGTACATGTGAATGGTTTCTCCCCTGTATGAATCCGCTCATGGTTGAGGAGTTCCGTCTTAGTAGAAAAGCTTTTACTACACTCTGTACATGGGAATGGTTTTTCTCCTGTATGAGTCATCGTGTGTCTGAGGAGAGTTCTCTTAGTACTGAATTGTTTCCCACACTCTGTACATGTGAATGGTTTCTCTCCAGTATGAGTCATCTGGTGTATGAGGAGGTGGCTCTTAAATATGAATTGTTTCCTACACTCTGTACATGTGAGTGGTTTCTCTCCTGTATGAGTCATCTGGTGACTGAGGAGGTTTTTCTTAATACTGAATTGTTTCCCACACTCTGTACATGTGAATGGTTTCTCCCCTGTATGAATGCGCTCATGGTTGAGGAGCCCCGCCTTTGTAGAAAAGCTTTTACTACACTCTGCACATGTGAATGGTTTCTCTCCAGTATGAGTCATCTGGTGACTGAGGAGGCTTTTCTTAATACTGAATTGTTTCCCACACTCTGTACATGTGAATGGTTTCTCCCCTGTATGAATCCGCTCATGGATGAGGAGCCCCGCCTTTAAAGAAAAGCTTTTACTACACACTGTACATGTGAATGGTTTCTCCCCTGTATGAGTCATCTGGTGACGAAGGAAGTGGGTCTTAGTATTGAATTGTTTCCCACACTCTGCACATGTGAATGGTTTCTCTCCTGTATGAATCCTCTGGTGTCTGAGGAGATGGCTCTTAATTGTGAATTGTTTCCCACACTCTGTACATGTGAATGGTTTCTCCCCTGTATGAATCCGCTCATGGATGAGGAGCCCTGCCTTTGTAGAAAAGCTTTTACTACACTCTGTACATGTGAATGGTTTCTTCCCTGTATGAGTCATCTCGTGTCTGAGGAGGGTTTTCTTAACACGGAATTGTTTCCCACACTCTGTACATGGGAAGGGTTTCTCTCCAGTATGAGTCATCTGGTGACTGAGGAGGCTTTTCTTAGTACTGAATTGTTTCCCACATTCTGTACATGTGAATGGTTTTTCTCCTGTATGAGTCATCTGGTGACGAAGGAAGTGGGTCTTAGTATTTAATTGTTTCCCACACTCTACACATGTGAATGGGTTTTCCCCTGTATGAATCCACTCATGGATGAGTAGATCTTTCTTTATAGAAAAGCTTTTACCACACTCTGTACATGTGAATGGTTTTTCCCCTGTATGAATCCGTTCGTGGTTGAGGAGATCTGCCTTCTGAGAAAAGCTTTTACTACACTCTGTACATGTGTATGGTTTCTCTCCTGTATGAACCCTCTGATGATTGCGGAGGGTCCACTTAGTACTTAACTGTTTCCCACACACTGTACAAGAAAAAGGAGTCACTGATGTCTGAATCATCTGGTGTGAAAGAAGTTTCCCCTTCAGTGAGAAACTGCTCCCACCATCTGTACATGTAAAGGTTTGCTCCCTAGCAGGGTCACAAAAGTGTGTGAGCAGGTCCCTGTCCAGTGAGAAGCTTTTGCCACACTGACAACAGAGAAAAGGCTGAGCACCACAGCTTCTTATTAAATCTCTCGCATACCTTTTGCTGGACCCATATTTAGAGTCCGTCTCTGCTGTGTGCTGTACAAGCTCTGTTAATTCACCATCATGTGGCACTGGTTCCCTGCACGTGTCTAAAATGTGGCAGGAATCATTGTTTTTTGGCACTTCTGGGCAGCGAGGAGTCAGCCAGCTTCTGGATGCATCAGAGCTCAAGTTCTGTTCCTCATTCAGGCCGTTCTCTAACAGAAGTAAACAAAAAAAGACAGAACAAATGTTTTCAATCTGTAAATCAAATTACTAAACGCAAATTACAAATCCAAAACACTGAAGAATTTATTTCACCGATACTTAATTAACAAAATATTCTCTTCACCCAGGGTTTTAAAATTGTGGCACATTGACATCCAGTGACCCCTAATGACTGTGGTGGTTCTCAGAGGCCTGAAATGTATTTGTAGCAGCTCTCACAGTGAAATCATTGATACATATATAACTTGTATTTATTACTGTATTCATTATTTTTTTTTTCAAACAATTTTATTAGGCATTCAGGTAAACATACTGTACTGTGGCATTGTGCACAAAAGCCTAACATTTTCAATTCCACAATTTTTGGGGGGAAAACAGATAGACAACCGCCGTTGTCCGTAGAAAAAGGGAGGGGAGCCTTCGAAGAGGGAAGGCAGAGGGGGGGTGCTGGGGAGGTGAAGGGGGGGGGGGGTAGAGAGGGGGGGAGAGGTAAAAAGGGGGGGGGGACCCATCTGACTGTTAAGGGGTATGGTCTTTAGGGCTGTGTTTGAGCGCCTATGGTGGGGTGGTCAGTGTCTGGTGCGTTGGAATTGGTTGTCTGGTCCTATTGTAGGAGATCCATGGATCCCAAATATCCTCGTATGCCGGCATTTTTTGTCGGACGATGGCGGTGAGCCGTTCCATAACCATCACCCCGTCGACTCTTTTCCTGATTGTTCCTAGTGCAGGCGTAGTCGTTTTCCTCCAGGAGGCCGCAATACAGCATCGAGCCACGGTCATAATGAAGGAGATCAATTTCCTGACTGGCCGGAGAATGTCCTTCAAGGGTGCAGCCAACAGGTAGGTCAGTTGTGCAATAGGCACTTCTAGGTCGGTGACCTCTTTTATTAAAATTTGGACCTTGGCCGAGTACTTAACAATTTCTGGACAGGACCACCAGATGTGGCCCATGTCCCCTCTATGACCACAGCCTCTCCAACATAGATCTGATGCCAGAGGGTAGATTTGGTTTAATCGTGCTGGGGTAAGCACCCAGCCAAACATAATTTTATAAATGTTTTCCTTTATTGTAGTACATAGGGAGGTCTCCGAGGCTGTCTTCCAGATTTCTTCCCAAGTCTCTCTGTCTATATCAGTATTCAGGTCAGCTGCCCATTTGAGCATATAGTCATGCTCTTTTGGGGACGAGGAGCGTTCTAGAGCCCCATATATATCTGAGATTAGACCCTTCTGGTGGGTCTTTGTCTCGCAAAGAAGTTCAAATGATGTGAGAGTGGGGTATTCTGGAAGAGGGCATGTTGTCCTAATAAAGTTTCTGATTTGAAGATATTTGAATGTGTCCAATTCTTTAATTTTATATTTGGTCCTTACCTCTTGGAAGCTCAGAAGCCTCCCTAGGCTCAGAAGATCCGCAATCGCCTCTATACCCCTGGTGCTGTATTGTTCGAACAGTTTAGATCCACATCCCGGGGGAAACTTTGGATTGTTGAAAATGGGGGTCAATTGGGAGCTTTTGGTGGTAAGACCATATTTGTATTTACAGCGTGACCAGACATCCCACGTAAAACGAGAGGCCTGTAGTTTTAGGTTGTGTGTATGACCCTCTCCTCTGTCCAGGCTCCAGAGGCAGGCTTGCAGAGAAGGCCCTTTGGCACATTGAGTCTCTATCTCCACCCAACTACAACGGGTCGGGTCAGAATTCCACATTACCACCTGCTTGAGCTGTGCAGCTAGGTAATATCTGTGTAAGTCCGGTACTCCCAGACCTCCCCTAGATCTTGCAGCCATCAAAACCGATCTGGCGACTCGGGGTCTTTTGCCCTGCCAAATAAAGTGAAATATTCTATTTTGCATGTTTTGAAGATCAGCGCTCGGGACGTGGGTCGGGAGTGTTTGAAAGAGATATAACATTCTTGGGAGTATATTTATCTTAGTGGAAATCATTCGACCGATCCACGAGATCTGGTAACCTTCCCACTGATCTAGATCCTTTTTGATCTTATCCCATAAACGCGGGTAGTTATCCCGGTATAAATCCCGATAGTGCCTTGACACATTAACTACCAGATATTTAATGTATGAAGGGCACCATCTGTAGCTAAAATTGGTTTTGAGGAGTTTAACTTCGGGATCAGGGAGACTAAGATTTAGGGCCTCTGATTTGTCGCGGTTTATCTTATATCCTGATACTCTGCCAAACTCCGTCAGTTCCCTCTGGAGGTTGGGGAGGGAAGTTAGAGGTCTCGTCAGAGTAAGGATGATATCATCAGCAAATAGGGAAATTTTGTATTGTGATTTATCCATCGGGATTCCCTGGATGTTCGGGTTCCGTCTTATTTTAGACGCCAGTGGTTCAATCGTGAGGGCGAAGAGAAGGGGAGATAGGGGGCATCCTTGACGGGTACCATTCTGGATTAGGAATCGTTCAGAGCCTCCGCCCGAGAGGCGTACCGAGGGATTCTGGTAAAGTGCTTGAACGCCCTTTAGGAATGAGTCTCTGAAGCCAAATTTAATCAGTGTCTGGTTTAGAAATAGCCAGTCAATCCTGTCAAATGCCTTCTCTGCGTCGAGGCTTAGTAACATTGCCTTTGAGCCTGAAAGGTGGGCATGGTCTACTAAATTTATTATTTTGCGTGTATTGTCTGAGGCCTGACGGCCCAGGACAAACCCGACCTGGTCTTTGTGTATCAATCTCGGAAGGATGGGATTAAGTCTGTTCGCCAAAATCCCTTGAAGAAGTGCGCGCATGCGCACGAAACGCGTTGGGAAGATTCGTTTTTAGAAGCAATTGATTCCTGGAGTTGGGGAGCACACCGCCCGGTTGGAGAGCAGGAGAGCAGGAGAATAGGAGACCGGCAGGAGGAGAGAGCGTGACGCGACGCCCGCGCAGCAGCATCACTGTTCCTGCGTCCCTGGAGCTCCACACAGCATCTGCCACACGTGGGGACGCCAGAGAGAGAGCTCCGGTCGCCATCTTGGATCCACAGAAAGTGTTTCCAGTCCTACTGCTTTCAAACATCCTCCATTCTGTGAGTAGGGTAACGATTTTACCCCCCCCCCCGGATTGATGTGTGACACCCTCCAGAATCCTGCACTAGTTGTTAATAAATAGCTTTTTTATTATTTTCCGTCTGGCTTGTTGTTGTTGTGAGTCTGTCTTGTATGTCATATGTTGTTAGTGTTATATGTTTTTATGTCCACAATACTGACATACTGCACTATAATCTTTTCTCTTTATTTTTTCATATATCACGTCACGTCTGGGAGAGAATCTGCATTTTGTTCATCTTCCATCACCATTGCTAAAGGACTTTGATTTGGACTGTTCACCACATGGTTTGAATATTTTCACTAATTTATTTGGCGCCGACAATATCTTTTTTTCTGTTCGCCAAAATGTTACTGTATAATTTAAGGTCGTTGTTCAACAATGAAATTGGTCTATAACTGCCACATTGGGTGGGGTCCTTCCCGTCCTTAAGTATTATTGCCAAATTTGCGGACGACATTGTGGACGGGATAGGGCTCCCTTCTAGAAATGAGTTGAACAAACTTAATAGATGCTTGGACAAAATGGGGAAATTTTTTTTGTAGTATGCATTTGTGAAGCCATCAGGGCCCGGCGCCTTGGAATTTTTGGAGGCTCTAACGGCCATTTCTAATTCGTCTAGCGTGATTTTCGCGTTTAGGTAAGTATTTTCTTCCTCTGTTAGTGAGGGAAGGTCGCATTCGGCTAAGTAACCGGCGGCTAATGCCGTGTCCGTCTCTTTAGAGTTAGCAGAATGGGTTTTTAGGTTATACAGTTTAGTGTAAAATTTACAAATAAATTGTCCCAGGCGCTGTGAATAAAGTCCAATGAACCCCAATACCGTGAGCCAATTGGGCAGTCTTTGGTAAGGCTTCCTATGGTAAGGCTTCTTTGGTAAGGCTTTCTTTGGTAAGGCTTCCTATGCCAGATAGATGATCCTATCAGGATCATCTATCTGGCATAGGAAGCCTTACCAAAGACTGCCCAATTGGCTCACGGTATTGGGGTTCATTGGACTTTATTCACAGCGCCTGGGACAATTTATTTGTATGTTTTTTTGGCTCATACAGGTTTGGAATAGCCTGTTGATTTTTTGTTCCATAGGCTGCTTTTTCATTTTTTGATCACTTTAGGGCTATTCACTTTAATTTGTAATCACTTTCATTCACATTGTGTAGATTAGCGCTTTTTAGAGGGTTTATAATTGTTTGTTTGTTATTAGTGTAAAATTTGGTGAATTCCTCTGCTATTTTTTTTCCGTTATATTGGAGTTCACCAGAGTTATTCCTGATCGCCGTGATTTGCGATCTTTTCTGTATTCCTCTTAACTTGCTGGCAAGAAGTCTATCGGCCTTGTTCCCTTTATCATAATACCGCTGACCCCCGTCCATCTAAGAGCTTTTTCTACACTTTCTAATTGGATGGTCCTTAAATCGTTTCGAGCAATTGTCAATTGTTTATAAATTCTCCGGGAGGGGTTATTTTTGTGCTGTTGCTCTAAGTCGATGATTTTGGTTGTGAGCTCTTTAGTTAATTTGAGTTTAGTTTTCTTCCGGTGGGAGGCAATCGAGATAAAATTTCCTCGAATTGTCGCCTTATGGGCTTCCCACAGGCTTGCTGGAGAGGCTACAGAGCCTTTGTTTATTCTAAAGTATTCCTTAAGGGATTTTTTGAGTTCCATCACTGTCCCGGAGTGGTTCTGTAAGGAATCGTTTAGTTTCCAGCAGTATGAGATAGTTTTTCCAAAGGGGATGGATAGGGTCATGGTGATGGGAGCATGTAATTGGGCCGATATCTGTGTCAGTGGTGGCCTCTAGTACGTTCTTGGAAGCGAGAAAGTAGTCAATACGGGAGTAAGACTGGTGAGGCGCCGAGTAAAAAGTATAATCTCTTTGTCCCTGATGTTGTGTTCTCCAAATGTCTACCAGAGAAAAGTCCCCAATAATGTCCTTGAATTTTTTCCCCAGTCTTTGTGACTGAGTAGAGTGTTGTCGTCCTGGGTGGCTCGATTTGTCTTCCTTTGGGTTGAGAGCCATGTTTAAATCCCCTGCAATGAGTATTGAGGATAGGTATTGAGGGTCAATTTCTTCCAGAACCTTTTTAAGAAATTCCGTCTGGTTTTCGTTTGGGGCGTATAGGTTAATAAGGGCGATTGACGTGCCGGATAGTGAGCCGTAAACTACAATAAATCTCCGCTCTGGATCTGCCTGGGTTTTTGTTAGATTAAATGGGGTGCCCTGTCGGAACAGAATGGCAACCCCTCTACGCTTGCTGCTGAAAGATGAAAAATAACTCATTGGAAATGCCTGCTGGAATATTTTAGGCGGCTCTTGCGACGTGAAGTGCGTCTCCTGGAGGAAAACAACGTCCCCTCCTGTTTTCTTTATCTCCTGGAGAGACAGGCGACCCTTTCGATTATTGTGGAGACCCTTCACGTTTAGGGAGACAATTTTTAGAGCTTTTTGGTGGGACATAGTTATCTCTCAACTCAGATCGCTTTTGTGGTCGCTGGAGTAGTGTTGGGAAGTGCAGTCAAAATGGGCAAGGGGGAGGGGGGTCGGGAGGGGGGCCGCTGGGACAGTAACAGCGGCTAAGAAAGGAGGGAAAAATCGACCCTAATGGGGTCTAAAAGTGTGTAACCGGTCTTAAGTAAAGAACCGGTTAATGGGTGTAAGACCCTTGGGGGCGGGTCCAAGAACGCACACCAGTGAAGGCGGGCCGGGTGGAGACCCAGAAGATTCTGCAACTTCAACCGGCTTCCGTAACGCCGGGATGGCTTATTCGGTGGGGTGGTAGGCCTGTTGGATGTTTTGCTCAATCTGGCCGTGTGTGAGCGGGATTGGGCAAGGGAGGGGGGGCTGGGTAGGGGGGCGAGGGGATTAGGTCGTTAAAAGTTTCTGTGGGGGTGGTTGCTCTAGGGGGTGGAGGGGGGAGGGGGGAGAAGGTTGGGGGGGAGGTAGCAAGGGGAGAGCCTAGGGGGGGAGTGGAGGGAGGGGGGTAGTTAGGGGGGGGGGGCGGCGAGGAGGGGGGAGGAGGGAGGGCTGGAACCTCGTTTTGGGCCCACTGTCGGTGGAGCCTATTGTATAGTGATGTTGTATACCTAAGGTGTTTAGTGACTGGTAGGGGGGGGGGGTATGTAGGGGGGTCTCTGATCCGTTGGTGAGAGGGAGGGAGGGCGTAGGGAAGGGTGTAGGGGGGGGGAAGTGGGTCTCGGAAGAAAAAGGGGTAAGGGGGGGAGAGCAGAGGGGACCGTGCGTAAGCGCAACATCTTTCCTTCTCAGGGAGACCTGGGAGGGGGTGGGTGGAGGGAGGGGGGGGGTGGTGGTGGGGGGGTCCCTGGGGGGGAAGGAAAAGGGGATGGGGGGGGTACAGGCTAGAACATGGAACCTTCAGCATTGTTTAGAATTCACATGTAACAGTTTACATATTATACATTTGACTTGGCATAAGTGTTGTGCGACCTCATGTGGAGGTCCCGGGTAATGCGTCAGTCAGGACCATATTCATGAGCATGTTTAATCAGACAGATTCAAGGGAGAGTGGACCGTCACAGGGGGACGGGGTTAGGAGGGGGCAGGGAAAGGTGGGGTATGTGGGGGGCAGGGGGGGATAGGGGGAAGGTCCTGGAACGGGGAAAGGTAGGGGGGGAAGAATAGGGGGGGGAAGGGGCAGGGGGGGTTGGGGCTTAGGTGGGGTGTCAAACGGTTTATTTGCAATCGGCATACCACAGCATCCTGTATATTCAGGCCCTGGTGAGGCAGGGAAACAGGGGTGGGGGGGGGTAGGGGGGGGGAAGGGGGTATGGGGAAAGGGATATGGGATGGGGGGGGTACAGGTTTATACATTCAACCACAGGCATTATACACAGTTTACATTGAGCAATGTTGATACCAAACCTTCGCTATGGCCCAAGTGTTATGCAACCTTGTGCGATGACCCTGTGGTCAGCGTGTATCAGGTCCATCTTTGTGACCTTAGTCGGCCAACCTAGCATGTAGGTAAGTAGTTCTGCCCTGAGGAGGTTAGAAGGGGTATGGGTGGGGGCGGGGAGAGGGTAGGGGGGGTAAGGATGTGGAGGGTGGACTTGCGTGGTTGGGGGGGGGGCAGGGGGGGAGGGGGTGGGCACGGAGAAGGGAGGGGGTAATGGGGGGAGGAGCAGGGGGGGGTATAGCATTGGGGTTGGGAGGATAAGGTGGGGGGGAGGATAATGTGAGGGGGAGGATAAGGTGGGGGGGGGGATAAGATGGGGGGGGTGGGACCATCTCAGTCGCTGCGCTTAAAACATTATACAGAGAGAACATTCGTTGCTATAGGTATCTCACAGTGACGATAATACAGGGTTAGTATACCTTTTTTATGTCTGCTCAGAAGGATGATAGTTTCATATCTATGTAAACTTATGAGTGTCACTGGGTTGTGGCTGGGATGCATGCATCCTTTCTTGGGGGGTTGGCGGGCTGGAGGAGGGGTTGAGAGGGAGGTTAGGGGGAGGGGGGTGGGGTGGAGGGGGTTAACAAGGACGGGGGGGTGAGGCAGGTATTGGGTAGGGGGGAAGGGCTGGGGGATTTGGTATTGGAGGGGGGGGGGGGTGAGAGGGGGTGGTTATTAGGGGGGGAAGGGGGGGAGACTGGTGAGGGGAGGGGGGGTAAGGGAATGCCCTTTAACTTCAATGTTGGCCCTTCCAACTAGGAGGGCGTGACCGTTGGGGCCGTTAAGGCCTGCCGCCAAACTTGGGGTGATGGCCAGTGTACCAACTGGGGATAACCGGGGATAACATGAGGGGAACGGTGTTACAGACCCTTCGTGAGTGCCTCGACGTCAGGAGCGACCGGTAAATCGTGAACTGTCTGCACCTCCGCGGAGGGGGGGGGGGGGGAGCCAAGGTCCCATGGAACCGTCAGGGGCTATGGCGGCGGCAAAACCTCTTGACCCCACCTCGGCCGAGGGGGGGTACCTGTGTCCTATCCGGGGACCGGGCTGTAGCGTGGGTTCCTCCGGTGCTGGGCGCTCGATGACTCTGGTCTGGATCGGCGGGTCGGGGCCACGTGATGCGGAGAGTGGAGTCTGGAGGTCGGTGGGCGCGCGTGGCGATGACGTCTGCTTCGTCTCAGTCTCGTCCAGGGTGCCTCGTGGTGTTCCGCAGCGGAATGGAGACTCTTCAGACGCCATCTTGGGAGAATCCGTCTCGCACGGGGTGGGCTCATCTCGTCTGCCAGCGATGTGGTGGGTGGCTCCCTCAGAGTGTCAGCGGGGATGGAGTCGGTCGCCTCTCTGGATGTTGTTGGGAGTCTCTGTTAAGAGGTTAGTGGTGCAGTGGTTAGTGGTGCAGCTTCATTTGGCGCTTCTTTTACAGAGGCCCACAATGGGGACCCTCCCAACGCCATTTTAGGTGGTGATAGGAAAAAAGCTGTACGCTCCCGGGAGGGTCTCCCTGTGTGTAGGGCGCGCCCGTCATCTCTCCCTGGACTGTCTCTGCCCCGCGATTCGCTCGGAGGTTCTAACCGGGTGATCCTCACGTTCCCGGGGTCTATTGTCATGGTGGAAGGGATCCGCGGGGAGGCCCAGGGTTTTAGCCAGAGGTTCCATATCTTCGGGCTGTCGGATGGTCAGGAATTTTCCTTTGTGAGGGATAATCAACTTAAAGGGGAAGCCCCACTTGTACTTTATTCCCCTTTCCCGGAGTAGGAGTGTCAGGGGTCGCATCGCCTTCCGTCTGTCTACAGTAACTTTAGAAAGATCATTGTAGACCTGTAGTGGCTCATTCTGGAACGCGATCGTGTCCTTATCCCTGCAGGCTCCAATCAGTTTGTCTTTAGTTGAGAAACTGTGGAGGCGCACGATCACGTCCCGCTTGCGATTTGGGTCTTCTGAGCGTGGGCCTAGTGCCCTATGTGCCCTGTCTATTTCGAGGTCCCGTGGGTCTAGGTCAAGGGAGAAAGTCAGGAAAAAGTCCGCCAGGTATGCCCTAAGCTGGGAGGGCGCTATCGCCTCAGGGATACCACGGATCCGCAGGTTTTGCCTGCGGTCACGATTCTCCTGGTCTTCCAGACCGTCCCGGAGGGAGTGGATCTCCTGGCCCAAGCGGATAATCTCGTCGTCCGCCTCTGATTGGTGGTGAAGGGCTTCATCCAGCCTGGCTTCCAGGGTTGTGGTTCTCTCTTGTAGGCCCTGAATGTCGTGCTTTATCTCAGCCACTGCCTCTTTAATGTTCGTTTCCAGAGATCTTTGGAGCTTTGCGTGAAGCTCCTCTAAAAACTCCTGTGTGATTCTGCCGTCTGTCGAGGGGGGGGGTCTCAGCGGGCTAGTGGGGCCTTGTGTGCCTCGTGCACCTGGTGTCTGGGCACCATCTTGCCGCCTGCCTCCCGCCTCAGTAGATTGCTTAGCGGGGGTAAAGAACCTTCCCACCCCTTGGAGCTGATGATTTTTTCCCCTACTCGCCATCCCTGCAGTTTCAGGGATAGATTATGTTCTTTTTGGGATGTTTTTGGCCGGGTGAAGAGGTTTGAAATCAGTGATTATACAGAGGGGTCTCTGGAGCTCTCCCTCTACCCGTCTGTCCTGGCTGACGTCATAGACACGCCCCCCACCCTGTATTCATTATTTAAGGATACATGTACATCCTCCAAATAATTAACATTGAAAATGTCCATTAGAAGTAAAGTTAAGGAACTCCTGGTCTATCATATTAGTGCGTTAATAATATCAACTAAACCAGACAGCAACCTATAGTGTAAAGATACTGTAGATGCCCATGTATGTATGTCTTTATTTATATAAGGCCTGCAGTGTACTCAGCGCTTTACAGCAGAAACAATACAGTACAGGGAATTATAATACAATAAGTGCAACAAACAAAATCAGACAATAGGAACGAAAATCCCTGCCCTGGAGAGCTTACAATCTAAGTGATGCAGTGACTACACTGCCCATGTAATCTCCTGCCATAAGACTCACAAACTAAGCTGCTCCATTTTGTGTCATATTTTGTCAGTCAAAAATACTATTCATATAATTTTCCAAGCACGCGGCCTTGGTGTAATATTTGACTCCTCTCTTTCCTTCTTCTCCCACATTCAAAACAAAGAAAAAAAGGAGCACGGCAGAAAAGAAGAACTGGAGGCAAAAGTAGAAAAATTAAGAGAGTTATTGAGACACAGCCTAAGTTAAAAGAGAAACCTCCAACGCGTTTCTCGCCATGGGCGCTTTATCACAGAGTGGTTTCCTGAGTCTAGAGAGTGTCACGTTATAGGCACTCCCCGCCGGAAACACTACCTACCTGTATCAAAGGTAAAAAAGTCCCATGAGAATAAAACAGTACGGGGAAAATGTAACCACCGAAAGAAGGCAGTATAAATGTGGGGGAGAAATCCAGCAAAAGGACACAATAAAGAATACAATAACAATAAACTTAAATAGACTCATAAGGACAATAAAAATTAAATGAAAAAGCATCAAATTTAAAAATGGATAAGATGTGGAGAATAAAATTATTTAAATTAACTGCAACACAAAATAATATAATCATGTAATAATATACATATAATAAATGTAAATTCAACTACCAAGGCAAAGAACAATTTGAATCTTGATAAAGGGAATATACAGTTAGGTCCGGAAATAATTGGACACTGATACAAGTTTTATTATTTCGGCTGTGTACGAAAATAAATTCAAGTTACAGTTAAATAATGAATATGGGCTTAAAGTGCAGTATATGAGCTTTAATTTGAGGGTATTCACATCCAAATTGGAGGAAGGCTTTAGGAATTACATCGCTTTAATATGTAGGCCCCTCTTTTTCAAGGGAACAAAAGTAATTGGACAATTGACTCAAAAGCTGTTTCATGGACAGGTGTGGGCTATTCCTTCATTATTTCATCATCAATTAAGCAGGTAAAAGGTCTGGAGTTGATTCCAGGTGTGGCATTCACATTTGGAAGCTGTTGCTGTGAACCCACAACATGCGGTCAAAGGAGCTCTCAATGCAAGTGAAACAGGGCATCCTTAGGCTGCAAAAAACAAATACAAAATCCATCAGAGAGATAGCAGGAACATTAGGAGTGGCCAAATCAACAGTTTGGTACATTCGGAGAAAAAAAAAAAAAAAAAAGAACGCACTGGTGAGATCTACAACACAAAAAGGCCTGGAGGGGGATGATCGTAGGATCCTTTCCAAGGTAAAGAAAAACCCCTTCACAACATCCAGCCATGTGAAGAACACTCTCCAGGAGCAAGGCATATCATTATCCAAGTCTACCATAAAGAGAAGACTTCACGAGATCAAATACAGAGGGTTCACCACAAGGTGCAAACCATTCATAAGTCTCAAGAATAGAAAGGCCAGATTAGACTTTGCCAAAAAATATCTCAAAAAGCCAGCCCAGTTCTGGAACAGCATTCTTTGGGCAGATGAAACTAAGATCAACCTGTACCAGAGTGATGGGAAGAAAAAAGTACGGAGAAGGCTTGGAATGGCTCATGATCTTAAGCATTCCACATCATCGGTAAAACATGGTGGGGGCAGTGTGATGGCATGGGCATGCATGGCTTACAATGGCACTGGGTCACTAGTGTTTATTGATGATGTGACAGAAGACAGAAGCAGCCAGATGAATTCTGAAGTGTATAGGGATATATTGTCTGCTCAGATTCAGCCAAATTCAGCGAAGTTGATTGGACGGCGCTTCATTTTACAGATGGACAATGACCCAAAACATACTGCGAAAGCAACCCAAGAGTTTTTAAGGCAAAGAAGTGGAATATTCTGCAATGACAGAGTCAATCACCTGATCTCAACCCGATCGAGCATCCATTTCACTTGCTGAAGACAAAACTTAAGGCATAAAGACCCACGAACAAACAACAACTGAAGACAGCTGCAGTAAAGGCCTGGCAAAGCATCTCAAAGGAGGAAACCAAGCGTTTGGTGATGTCTATGCGTTCCAGACTTCAAGCAGTCATTGCATGCATAATATTCTCAACCAAGTATTAAAAATGAACATTTTATTTATGATTGTGTTAATTTGTCCAATTACATTTGAGCCCCTAAAATAAGGGGACTGTGTATGAAAATGGTTGCAAATCCTAAACGTTTCATACAATATTTTTGCTCAAACCCTTGAATTAAAGTTGAAAGTCTGCACTTCTATTGCATCTCGGTTGTTTCATTTTAAAATCCATTGTGGGGGCGTACAGAGCCAAAATTATGAAAATTGTGTCAGTGTCCAATTATTTTCGGACCTAACTGTACATAATGATTAAGATGTAAATAAATAAATCACACTGAGAAAATTGCCATATTAAGGATACAATACTACTCATCAAATGTGACTAGAGAGACACATATGTATCTCAATGATAGAAACAAATGTATATGAAACACACACAATATTATATAACCTGAGAATGGGCAAAGGAATAATATAGTTTAGAGAAAATGTTTTAGGTCCCATTCTGTATTAATCCCAAAATGGGATAGAGTATTAAGTGAGTGGGTCCAAAACATCTCACGCTGATTAAGCTGTTTAATTCTATCACCCCCTCGTGCAGTGACAGGTATAGATTCAATCCCCTCCTGTAGTGGCAGGTATAGATTCAACCCCCTCGTGTAGGTACAGGTATAGATTCAATCCCCTCGTGTAGGTACAGGTATAGATTCAATCGCTGAAAAATGAAAGGTGGACAAGTTTCCCAATGTACAATTTGTAAAATGTTTGGAAACTGGGAGCATCTGATCTAGTTTTTTTAATAGAACGAATGTGCTCCATAATTCTGACCTTCACTGGTCCGATTGTCCGCCCAACGAATCCTCGACCACAACCACAGGTTAAGTAATAAATCCCAATATTACAATGAATAAAAACTGGAATTGTGTGTCTTTTCTTACTGTATACAATATCAATAGATTTTATAGGATTGGCATAGCAACAAATACAACATTTACCATATTTTTAAAATTTACCATATTTAAAAAAAAAAAAAAAGTGTATTAAATTTGATTCATGGACACGGTCTGACCTGGAGGTAAATAAACTAGGCGAAAGATAGTTTGCCAAGGATTTAGCCTTTCTAAATGCAAATTTTGGTCCTGGTTCAATTGGCTCTAATGTCTTCCTCCAAGGTGAGCACTTCCCAATGTTTCTGGATGATTGAGCGGATTTGATCTATGCCGTGTAACAGCGGATTGGACCCTTCGGGAGTTCCCTGGTCTCTCATTGATTTAAACCCCCTGCCTAGAACCAGTTGAACCATAAGACAGTAACTCAGCATGAGTACAGAGTTTGGCATTCATGTAAGCCTCCTCTGTATCCCTGTTCTGCAGCCCCTGACAGAAAATCTGTTTGCCAATTCGGTGGCCTGTTGATCAAAAGAATCCTCGTTAGAGAAAAGCCACCTTAGGCGGAGGAATTGGCTCTTGGGTATACCACGGATGAGTGACCTGGGGTGATTGCTATCCGCTTTAAGAAAGGTATTTTTGGAATTTTGTTTCCTATAAATGTCAGTCTGTATTTCTCCTGTAACGTCAATAAATAAAGTGATATCTAAATAATTAATCTGATTAATATGGTGTTCATAAGTAAAGTTGAGATTCAACATATTGGAATTAAGTGTATTAATGAAAGTGTCCAGTGAATGTGAATCCCCTTCCCAAATCATAATCAGGTCATCAATAGAACGCTTGTAAAAAAATAATATGATGCCGAAAAGGATTAGAATCCCCAAAAATAAATGTGGATTCCCAGAGACCCATAAAAAGATTAGCATACGATGGGGCAAAGGAGGTACCCATAGCCGTACCCCGTGTCTGCAAGTAAAACTGTGACTCAAATAAAAATAATTATGAGTCAATAAAAATGTGATGGAATCTAAAAGAAAAGTGCGAAGTGAAATAGATAATGAGGAGACGAAGAGTAAGGGGTTAAATACTCCCCTAGCAATGCTCACAGGGAATGTCCACGAGTTAAACATACACTTTGTATCCTTTAGAATCTTCTTTTCCTTCCCAAAGAAGCTTAGACCTCCATAATCCACATCAGCCAAAATCAATAATGTCACATATCATGTCCTTTCATAACCCCTCTTGATAGACTTCCACTAGCCTTAATAGGTAAATCTTATGTGGTTGTCAGTGGTTTAGGGCAGGGGGGCGCAAACTTTTTTCCCTGCGCCCCCCTGCCGGCTGTCCCCTCACTCCCGCGCCCCCCCCCAACCTACCAGCGCTCCGGCGTAATGACGTCACGTTGCCATAGCAACGTGACGTCACATGAATGACGCCGCGTTGCCATGGCGACGCAGGGAGGAAGCCGCCAAAGCCACGGTAAGTTAGGTTTACAGAGGCGCTGCAGCTCCCCCGGCACTTAATTTAAGTGCCTTGGGGAAGCGCGCGGGGCCTCTGTAAACCCCGCGCCCCCCGTCGGCAGTCTCGCGCCCCCCTGGGGGTCGCGCCCCACAGTTTGCGCACCGCTGCTTTAGGGTACTGTAGATATATAGTATACATCACTTTCACTGTCCGGAAGAATTGCCTGGACTCTTGGGACACTGTCCACCATCTATTAGTTAAGCTACAGTATGTCTAAAGACTGGATATTATTGTGTATCTAGTGACCCTTAATGAGAGGGTATTGTTTAAGCTGGGGAACCAGGTTAGTTAGGGAAGGGTCCCTTGAATTTGTTTTCCCAAATGCGTTATATTGTATCTATTGATGGTCAGACGCCCATACACAGTAACTCTGCATTTCCAACCTTTATATGCGTTTGAGAGCCATATTGCACTTCTAACTCTGCTGCATGTGGCTTGTCCCAGAACACCCAGCAGGCCTGGGGACTTCCTATGAGAGGCAATTAACCATGAACATTCACTAATTGTGACCATGCTCCTTGTAACACCCCTTTGTGCAGACAAAGGGGAAAAGGTACTCACCAGAGACAGGAAATGGAACAGTTTCACTCTTTATTGGGGTCAGATGTTCCTCAGTGTTCGGTTCTTCCTTCTCTGACTTAATCTCTAAACTCTCCAGCACAATCACTGGGAAACCTGGCAATAAGAAAAGGGAAACCCATCATGTAAAGCTGGGAGTGGGGGCGTTTCTTGTGATATCAGTATACAGAAATACTCTATACTGATTCCTATGGGGGAGGGGTGAAGTGATTGATTTTACTTTGTTATTAACCCTTTGAGTGCTGAAGAAGTTTTTACCCCCAAGTGCTGAAAACATTTTGGAGCTACCAATGTTCAAACCTCAATAACAATAATATCCTCAATATAACCTTAGATAAATCATTTTTTTCATTAGGACAGGTATCTTATAATTGTATGCACGCTTTAATATTATTTCCCAAAATATTGTACACATTTCAGTCCATTTTGAAACATACTGAATAAAGACAAGTGAGGGTGTAAGGGTACTTACCACAAACAGGAAATGCATCTATTTCTTCCTTTATTGGGGTCACATGTTCCTCTGTGTTCGGTTCTTCTTTCTCTGACTTAATCTCTAACCTCTCCGGTACAACCACTGGGAAACCTGGCAATAAGAAAAGGGAAACCCATCATGTAAAGCTGGGAGTGGGGGCGCTTCTTGTGATTTCACCTCCTCTAATATTGGTATAATATAATACCTCCTGTAATGAAATGAATTACTAGCCCTTCTGGCAGAACATGACAGAGGTGAAGATATATTATCTTCTTACCTGCTGATGGTGCTATAAGAAAATAAGATTAGTTTGGGTGTTTGACACGCATAACTGCCAAATAATCAGATATTCCCCCCATGCATATTCCAAAGACACTAAATGATCTCCTCTACTCACTTAACAAGCGTGGATCCATGCTGGGAGTGGGCAGCGCTGCTCTGGGAGGTGCTGGCAGTGGGCAGCGCTGCTCTGGGAGGTGCTGGCAGTGGACAGTGATGCTCTGGGAGGTGCTGGCAGTGGGTAGTGCTGCTCTGGAGGTGCTGGCAGTGGGCAGTGCTGCTCTGGAGGTGCTGGCAGTGGTCCCCTGGAGGTGCTGGCAGTGGGCAGTGGTCCTCTGGGAGGTGCAGGGAGTGGGCAGTGCTGCTCTGGAGGTGCTGGCAGTGGGCAGTGCTGCTCTGGAGGTGCTGGCAGTGGGCAGTGTTGCTCTAGAGGTGCTGGCGGTGGGCAGTGCTGCTCTGGAGGTGCTGGCAGTGGGCAGTGTTGCACTGGAGGTGCTGGCAGTGGGCAGTGCTGCTCTGGAGGTACAGGTGGTGGGCAGTGCTGCTCTGGAGGTGCTGACCGTAGGTTACTTAATCTATATGTGTTTGGTTTTAGAATGTGCCTGTATATAAAACAGAATTGTAATGATCAGTTTTTTTTGGACAAATATACAGCATTTAGCATCAGCTCTTTCACACCTAAATCATTAACCCCAAAAGAGTCGGAGTAGACAGGGGCACCAAAAAACACATATGGTCCATTCGCAAACAGGAACTTCATTTTAAACACTGCAAAACTTTAATGGCTCAGGATTGTGTCACAACACAACCATCTAGAAAAGTATAAAGAGAGTCGGAGATTAGCAGCCAAAAGACCAGTAAAGTTCTCATAGTGTAACATTGTAACATACTGTACAGTTCCACAGTATGAAGATGTAGCCAGGTCCCCCTCTGCTTGTCGCCCTGCCCTCACCTTGCTGGCGATCGCGGGTGCCACCGAGCCCCATGGCGGACCCGGCGGCGGGCCGCAGGTGTGGGTGGTTGCTGGGGGAGCTGTGCGGCAGTTGCTGTGTGCGGCGATAGTGAGCCAGGTAATCCCGGCGGCTCCCGGAGCAGGGTGCCGCCATCTTAGATTGTGCACGCATGCGCAGTAAGAATTTCAGTGCGGTGGCCAGCCGGGAAGTTCGCGCATGCGATTTGTAGATGCCCTAGACATAACGAAGGCAGAGTTCCTAAACGTAATGAGGTATGCGTTCATGCAAATAGAGCCAGCGCCAGGAAGAGATGGAGGCTCCGAGAGCAGAATTGCGAGATGTACGCAAGGAACAGGATTCTCTCACAAGTGGACTAAACGTATTGAAAATACTGTACAGTTCCATAGTATGAATAAAAAGCAGATACAGTACATGAGTGAGACTTTGATAAATGCTCCCGATACTCTCTCAGGTCCATCAGTTCTGCTCCATACTGACACAGTCTCACTTTCCTATTTCATACGGTGAGAAGTGGGTAATACAGAGGAACCAGTGCAGTAACTTCCCTCACCTTAACCCAACATAATAAATAGGGGGGTTTGATCCCTCACAGCCTCATTAATTTGTTCCTCGATCACCTCCAGTTTCTCACATTCAGCTCATTTGTACCTGGCAGGACATTCTTATATAAAGGAGTGCCTGGGGAAACACTCAATAACTTCCCCTCACCTGTCCCCACTTCTCACTATATTAAATAGGGGGGTTTGATCCCTCACACTCATTAATTTGTTCCTCAATCAACTCCAGTTTCTCACCTGCTCACACCCTTATAAGCCCGTCCTTTTATGATGGGATCACTGCTTCCCGACCCAGATAATTTCCAGCGGAATAGTTAATAGCGGAATAGCGGATACTGAATCAAAAGCACTATTCTGTGTTATATCTGTGGAACGTATCTATATATATATATCTATATATCTATATAGATATATATATCTATATAGATATATATATATATATAGTGACAACCACATCACGTTGAGGTCCCTTTGATCCCAAATAAGGCCGGAAACACAGTACTTCTATTTACGTGGGGTTTATTTATAGGGGTTTAAGTAACATATTCACAGGTCCACCATCCCTTTAAGAAAACCAAATTAAAATAAAACATAAATAAACGCCTATACCTGTCAGGGAGCTTAATGACTTCATCAGTCCCTTACTATCAGGGCCCCCAGCTAAGCCAGTTGTCAGCCCAAAACATGCCCTGGCATGGGCAATACAGTAACAGCACAGTCTTTGTAAATAATAGAAAGCGTTTTGCTTATCTTAGTCCATCTGGTAATGTCCCTGCTTCAGCACGGCTCTCTCAGGAGCTTCTCACACTATTTCAGCACAGCTCTCTCAGTAGCTTCTCTCACACTGCTTCAGCACGGCTCTGTCAGCAGCTTCTCTCACAATCTGCCAACTTCTTTAACAGCCTTTGGTAGCTGCGGAGCCCCTTCTGCCTCCCGCCTTCTCTGAGGGAAAACCGGTCTGTCTCTCTCACTGCCTCTCTGGCTTTCTGGGTCTGGCTCTGTGTCTCACAGCTTCCTGTATCTTTTTAACCTGCAGGCTTTCAGGAATCCTGCTTTATTAGGCTGCAGGTGCTGGAAGGTTAACTTGTTGAGTGCTGGAAGGTGCACATATCCTACATTCCAGCCTACTGAGACAGTGACTCTGTCACATATCCTCCCCTCCAGCTCATTCCTACTGGGGTCTGCGACTAGTGCACAATTATCGTGCACCCACAAAGACGTCCTCTCTTTCCATTTCCTAGTCTTCCAATTGAAAAATCTTCCCTCTGGGACAATTACCAGGCCTTCTGGGCCTGCAGACTGGTCCTTCGCTACCTCTTTATCTTGTGCCGGCCTGAGTCTAGGGTTGAAGCTCCGCCTTTGTTGTGTCCCTTTTTTCAAATGTTCCCGAGCATCCTGCTGTCTATCAGCTATCTCTGCCTTCTTGCTCTTGTGCTCAGAGTCTCCCTTATCCTGTAGAAGTGCCTTGACCCTCAGTTGGCTCATGGCATTCACTCGCCAGTGCCTGTTTGGCCTTTTCTCGTGAAGACAGCAACTCCGCTTCAGTGGTGATGGCTTTTGGACCTTTTCCCATCAGCATACCTTTAGTGTTGGGTTTCACATCATTTATCTTCAGAACTTCAATTTGGGTGGGGGTCTTATTAACCCCAAGTGCACCCCATGATGCCTCTCTATTACAGTCGGCAGACTCGCAGGCTTGGGCTTGTCTTTCTTGTCCCCTTAACTTACTCCGTTGGGAGTGTTGCTGGACAAACTGTGAGGTCTTTCTCATTTTACGAACATGGACACTCTTTAGTCCCATTCTCGACTGTCTCTTCACAGCGGCTACCTTCCTTGCAAGGAATCCACTTTGGGTCCCATAGTACAACTGGCTTCTTACTGTGCTACTAGATCGCACCTTGGTCTTCCCATTCCGTTCCTTGTGGAAAGTAGACTGTAAGTAACACTGCAACGGTATGGCAGTCATGCTTCCTGGTGCGCCTCACTTGCTTTATCTCTACCGCCCTCTTTTCCATGGACTGCTTCTGTGACCCAAGTGTCTGTCTTAGGGTAGTAACCGCTTTCTCCAACTTCAGCTGAGGAACCTCCTGCATGGCAGCCTTAGAGTCCAACATAGCATCCTGCTCAGTCTAAAGAGCCTCGAGCTCCTCCCTCAGGTCGCGCTTTTGCTTCTCTGTCATCTTGCGGCCTGCACACTCAGACTCAAGGTCCTTCCTTAAGTTTTGAAGCAGTCCTTTTGTATGTCTTTTCCCACTCAGTGCGGCTGTGTCACGGTTGTGCTCGCCACAAACCTGGTTCGGACCGCGTGGCTGAGGTGGGGTTGTATAAGCACCGACCTTAGACCGCGCAGGCTGATCCGGATTGCGCAGTTCGTAGTCATACGTAGCAGGGTCGGGACTGGAGAAGGTAGCATCATCAGTGGACAAGGCATGGTCAGGACTGGAGATCAGGGTAAACGTTATTCAAGCAGGAGTTCGGCAACAGGTAATCAGAAGTTCCCCGCCTCAGCTTAGGAGCGTAAGCGCGGGCGTGGGTTCTGCGCGTGAGGCAACCATGGCCCATGGTACTGGTCTCAGGAAAGGGTAGGCAGACCGGAGTGGGCACACCGCCAGGCAGCACTGGTAAACCAGTGCTTCAGCGCAAGAGTCCAGAGCGGCCTGTGCAAGGAGAGAGAGAGCTACAGACCTCAGGACTCGTAGACTGGCCTCTGCTAAGGGTAGGGCAGCAGAACACAGGAAACAGGAAGCTGAAGAATACACGGGAGGTGCTCCGCTTCAGCACAGGAACCAGGACACAGCCTCTGCTATGGAGAATGAGCAGCAGGCCCCAGGAACCAAATAGATAGGCTCTACAGAGAAGGGACAGCAAGCCTCAGGAGACCAGGAGCTGAAGTGAACACTGGAATGACCTCCGCTTCAGCACAGGAACCAGGACACGGCCTCTGCTATGGAGAATGAGCAGCGACCCCAGGTACCGGTAGATAGGCTTTTGCTGTGGAAGGATAGCAGAGCTCAGGAAACAGGGAGCTGAAGTCAACACTGGAGAGACGTCTGCTTCAGCACAGGAGACAGGAACAGGCCGCTGCGTGCGACTAGCAGCCGACCTCAGGAAACAGGGATCTGAAGTTAACATGAAGAGTACTCCGCTTCAGCACAGGAGACAGGAACAGACCTCTGCATGAACAAGGAATAGAACTAGAGAGATTAGTACACAACAGAGCCAAGCCTTAGGCCTTGTGGCAGAACACTTGTGACAACCAGGAAGGGTTATGCTCGGCAGGGAAGCATTGTGGGAAAGGTGTCTTTAAAGGTCAGTGAACCAATAGCTGAAGGGGCGTGTGACAGCATTGTCTCAATGAGTGAACCCAGGGTGGAGCTGCAGCAAAGATCAGGAGCAGTGTTCCAGGGCTGCACAGGTCTGTAAGGCAAGGCAAACCGCAAACTAAGGTGCGGATCCGTTACAGGCTGCTAGTTCAGCTTCTTTGAAGTTGAGTCGCGATTCCAGATCTGTCAGCTGATTCAGAGCCAGGTTTACTCTGTTACCTTTTCTCTATTCTTGACCTGTAGCTGCTGGTGCTCCTCCCTGACCTTATCCAGCTCCAGCTGCAGCTGGGCCCCCTCATTGGCCATGTGGTCCAGCCGCTTGTATATATCAGCCATCTCCGTTTCATAGCGTAATGTCAGGCACCTCATCTGACGGACGGACACCTCCCACCTCTCGACGAGCTGTATCTTGCACTCAGCAACCTGCGTTTGCAGCTCTTCAATTTGATCCTGCAAGTCTCCTCTCAGGGCCTTCACTTCTTCCCGGTGCTTGCTCCGAGTTTGCGTCAGTGCAGCCTTCATCTTTTGGAGCTCTGCAGTGTTTGTCGCCAGGATCGCCGCTGCTTCTGTTTTCCAGGCTTCTTTCTCCTTGGCATACTGACTCATTGAGATCGAGTTGCCTCTCTGCTTCTCCAGCTCTTGTTCCAGTCTCTGGACCTTCTCGCGCTCCCTCTCATACATAGTCACCTGGCTTCTAAGCTCCACCCCCAGCGATGCTCGAGGCACACAGCGTGGCTATCAGCTCCTCATGCTGCTCTATGGGGACACACTGGGTACTCAGCCGTTTCTTTAGCACTCGTTGCTTCTCCTTGGCAACTTGTAGACTTGCACATAGCTCTTGCAGCTGGCTCTGCCATAGGTGTGCTGCTTGTGTGTGCTGCTCCAGGGAGACACGTTGCATCCTCTCTGCATTCTAACTTTTCCTGGATCAATTGCTTCTCCACCTTTCCTGCTTGGTGAAGCTTCTCATCACCTTTACTGATTTGATCAGTCAAGACGGAATTTTTCTGTGTCAGACTTACATTCTCTTTCATTACAGTCTTCAAATCCCTCAGGGCATTCTCATGGGTTTCCTTCAACAAACCCAGCTCTGTGTTTAGACTGTGGCCCTCTTGGTGTGAGTGTTCCACCTCTGTGCTGAGAGCGTGAACCTCTTGTAGAGCCTTCCTGTATTTCTGTTTGAGGTTAGCAATCACTTTGTTCAATTTGTTCTGCTTTTCCTCCATAGTAGCAATTGAGGCGTTGGCATTTTCCAGGCCAGTCGTCACCTCCTCCAACTCACTCCGTAAGAGACACTCTGTTTGCTTCAAAGCCGCATACTCTTGTAAAGCTGAGAGTATACACCACTGTAACTCATCGTTCACTTCTCGCTCCTTCATCAATCCCGGCCACAGGACTTCATAATCATGGCGGACAGCTTGGAGTGCAAAAATTAAAGCCTCTTTATCCTGGATCAAGGATTCAGCATCCCTTTGCTCCTCCTTTTCCTTTGTCCCATGACAATTCTGCCCATCACTCCGGTCTGCAGCACATCTCGGCGCCTCTCTGACGCATGTCCTGACAGCGCCGGTTCAAGTGGCTCGGTCACTTCTTCTGTGACTTGAGGAACAGTTTTCTTTTTCTTCTTCTTTCTTTTTGATTTATTAGCTCCAGAGACATCAGTATTAATGGGCACACACTCACTGGTATCAGCTTCCACATCTTGCTTGTACTCACAGGGCCTTGTTTGCTTTTGCAGCTGTTTGTCTTTGAAAATTTGGGGACACACATCTTCCATGTGACCTACCCCACGACAGGCCCAGCATACTAAATTTATCTGGTATGAGTCGTCGTCATCGTCATCATCATCGTAGGGCCTAAAGGGACACTGTTTTGTATGAGTACGTACATTGCAAAACAAACATTTCACGTCGGCCATTTTAAAACCCCAGCAGGGAAATTCTGACACTCAGCACTTTGCTTATGGCGTTATCTCTATACACCGCTCTTGCTAGCTGCAACTTCACTCACTTCAGCAAAAGGCATTAGCTTTACACAGCAATCCTTTCATACACCACGGGGCAAACTTTACACTCAGCACTTGCTAGCTGTAATTTCCACTTTTCTTCAGAAAAATTTAGTTTTCTGCATGAATTCAGTACCTTTCAATCTTCTGGCCTCTAGGTGCTATTGCATCCACACTACATACATTCTCTGTGCATGCTGTAGCATAAATGGTCATACACATTGGGACAAACTTTGCTTGCTTTTCACTTCCGTTGGGCGGCCATTTTAAATCCTTGCATTTCTCTTCAACCCCAGTTTCCGCTGCATGGTACCTTAGGGACTGCCCGCATTAAACTCCACCATATGTGACAACCACATCACGTTGAGGTCCTTTGATCCCAAAAGAGGCTGAAAACACAGTACTTCGATTTATGTGGGGTTTATTTATAGGGGTTTAAGTAACGTATTCGCAGGTCCACCGTCCCTTTAAGAAAACAAAATTAAAATAAAACATAAATAAACGCCTATCCCTGTCAGGGAGCTTACTGACTTCTTCAGTCCCTTACTATCAGGGCCGCCAGCTAAGCCGGTTGTCAGCCCAAAACATGCCCTGGCATGGGCAATACAGTAACAGCACAGTCTTTGTAAATAATAGAAAGGGTTTTGCTTATCTTAGTCCATCTGGCAATGTCTCTGCTTCAGCACAGCTCTTTCAGCAGCTTCTCTCACACTGCTTCAGCACGGCTCTCTCAGCAGCTTCTCTCACACTGCTTCAGCACGGCTCTCTTAGCAGCTTCTTTCACAATCTGCAAACTTCTTTAACCAGCCTTTGGTAGCTCCTTCTCTGAGGGAAAACCGGCCAGTCTCTCTGGCTTCCTGGGTCTGGCTCTGTATCTCACAGCTTCCTGTATCTTTTAAAACCTGCAGTCTTTCAGGAACCCTGCTTAATTAGGCTGCAGGTGCTGGAAGGTTAACTGGTTGAGTGCTAGAAGGTACACATAACCTCCATTCCAGCCTGAGACAGTGACTCTGTCACACATACATATATATATATATATATATATATATATATATATATATATATATATATATATATATATATATATATATATAAATATATATATAGCAACTGTAAATATTCCTGCATATTCATTTGCATGTCTCAGACAGGTCTGCAACCCTGTCTTTCACCATTATCACCCAGCAAACAGCACTTCCACTGCAGCAAGGGATTCTGGGAAATGACATGCGAATGAGCACACAGTGCCACTTTTTATCTCATGCTCACATTACATGAGCAACCCTTAGTCAATGCATGCTGCTTTAAACACAGCTTTTAAGCAAGGACTTGGGAGATGCAAAGTCAGTTAACCCACTATACAGTCGTATATATATATGCAGTGGAAGTGCATTAGCGTACGCAATGGGACTGAAGCATGTATGTAAAGTGAAAATGTACTTAAAGTGAAGCACTACCTTTTTCCCACTTATCGATGCATGTACTGTACTGCAATCGTTATATACGTGCATAACTGATGTAAATAACGCATTTGTAACAGGCTCTATAGTCTCCCTGCTTGCGCACAGCTTCGGTACAGGTAGGGTGCCGGTATTGCTGTTCAGGACGTGATGACAGGCGCATGCGTGAGCTGCCATTTGCCTATTGGGCGATATGTACTTACTCGCGAGTGTACCTAAAGTGAGTGTACTTAAAGCGGGGTATGCCTGTATATATACATACATACATATATGTGTATATACATATGTATGTATGTATGTATGTGTGTGTGTGTGTGTGTGTGTGTGTGTGTGTGTGTGTGTGTGTGTGTATGTATGTATGTATGTATGTATGTATGTATATATATATATATATATATATATATATATATATGTATATATATATATATATATATATATATATATATATATATATATATATATATAGACACACACACACAATATATATTGCGAGCACAAGTCTGCAAACCTGCTTTTCACCATTATCATTTAGCATACAGTGCTTCCACTGTAGGACGGGATTCTGGGAAATGACATGCAAATGAGCACACACTGCCTGTCCTTTAACAGGATTGTTATATATATATATATATATATATATATATACACACACACACACACACACACACACACACACACACACACACATATATATAAATACATATATATATATATATATATATATATATATATATGTGTATATACACATATGTATGTATGTATATGTATATATATATATATATACAGGCATACCCCGCTTTAAGTACACTCACTTTAAGTACACTCGCGAGTAAGTACATATCGCCCAATAGGCAAATGGCAGCTCACGCATGCGCCTGTCATCACGTCCTGAACAGCAATACCGGCTCCCTACCTGTACCGAAGCTGTGCGCAAGCAGGGAGACTATAGAGCCTGTTACAAATGCGTTATTTACATCAGTTATGCACGTATATAACGATTGCAGTACAGTACATGCATCGATAAGTGGGAAAAGGTAGTGCTTCACTTCAAGTACATTTTCGCTTTACATACATGCTCCGGTCCCATTGCGTACGTTAATGCGGGGTATGCCTGTGTTATGTGTTATATATATATATATATACATATATACACACACACACACACACACACACACACACACAATTACCGGTAGTTAAGTTATGGTGGGTAAAAAAAGTGACAAAAACCCTCCACAGCAAAGCATATAGCAAATGGAAATATTCCTGTATGCTCATTTGCATGTCTTAGACAGGTCTGCAACCCCGCCTTTCCTAATTATCACCCAGCACAAAGCACTTCCACTGCAGCAAGGGATTCTGGGAAATGACATGCAAATGTGCACACAGTGTCACCTTTTGCTTCAAAACCATTTTTAACATGGTTCCCCATAGGCTTAAGTTTGCTGCATGGTCACAGCTTTAAACACAGAATATAACACCGGTTTGTAAGGGAGTCAATAAGTTAAACTCCCTTTACAGGGCAGGAGACTGAACTAGCTGTCGGGTTTCCGGCTGGTGAGATGGTAACTCCTGATTGAACAGGAGACAAAAGGCATGAAATGAGAACCGGTCAGTGTCCCTGTTGGAGGCTCTATGAGAGGATCACAGACAAGAGAGCTCCCCCACGCAGTGATCCAGGCATGCTGACCAGAGGATTTTGCCTGACAACAGTGGGGAACTCAAAGCCCCACATAGCAGAGAAGATGGCGCACAAAGAAGGGCAAGAGACTTCCTGGGAGCAGCTTGACCTGAAAGCCTGCAGCTGGAGAAACCAGAGACGCCGGACCAGCAGGTTGGTTTTAGGATTTAGGTTTTGCCTTAGAGGGGCAGTAGCCCCAATGTTTTAGTTGTTTTTGTGGCAAATAAAACCACTCCTATTATGGTTTACCTAAAAATTACATGTGTGGAATCATACCTGACCTTGCCTACAGGCCGCTCCGTCACATATGGTGTATGAAGTGGGATGCAGCGTCTTCAGAGGTCAACAGAAGAAACGCATGCAGAGGGCACCAGAATAAAGAGCCATAAACCCAGGCTCTCTGAAAGGATTTCACCCTACTACTTAAGGGCTTACCAGAGATGGACGCGCTGCACCACCACCACTAAAGATGAAGGCATATACCCCAGAAGCCAGTCCCGGTTATCCCCAATACCATCGCAGGTGACTCAGGCCCTCCTGTTCCTCACAGGTACGCACCACCATAGTACACGTAGCCAGCCCTCACTACACCCTAGGGGTCCAGTCTGCGACCGGGGGGTGGGGGGGTAAATATGGGTTACACATGTTTTGTATTTCTGAGAAGTCTTTTTGCCATGCCCTGAGTGTGTTGGCATGTGTGGTCCCCATATCCTGATCTCTTATAGTTCTGTATAGTTCTGAAAGTTTGCTTCTTTCCTGGTTTTTCGAGTTAAAGTATTCATCTATTGTGTTGTTTTTTTAGTACTTTTGTTTTGTGGTTCGTCAATTTTTTTGCAAAAGCTAATTAGCTGTGTGTATGAAAAGGCGTGCATTAAATTTTGGGGAATGTCCCATTTTTGTGCAAACTCTTGGAATGTCATGTATTCCTATTTGTCTGTGTTGATCACATGTTCTAGGCACCTGATGCCTTTTTTTTCCAGACTTGGAATGATGGTTGGGTATACCCTGGTATAAATTTGGGGTTGTCTTGGATTGGTATAGGAGAGTTTAAACTTTTTCCTGAACGTTTTCCACGTTGTTATGTTGTCTGATTAGAATATTATTTCTTTGGGTTACTTGGATGTCTCTTCATTTTGTGTGGATTAGCTCTCTCATGGAGGTCTCAGGTGAGAACTCTTTTTCTAGTTCTAGGGAGGAGTAATGGTTGGTATCTTTTATCCAGTCTCCGACATGTCTAATTATGCTTGCTCTATTATAGTTCCTGATATTCGGTAGATTGATGCCTCATTGCTCTATTTACTTCAGTTATATCCACATGCTTGAGGAGCATAGGAAGAGTCTGCATGGGATATAGTAGTCTGGAAAAAACGACATCTTTTTGATCGCGCTTGCCCTCCCAAATAGTGACAGGGGTAGTGTCGTCCAGTTTTTTAGTTCTTGCACTATTTTTTTAATGATTGGTTTGAAGGCTTTTTCGTTACTTTTACTGGGAAGTTATAGGGTTCCTTTGTGTCAGGGGGTTCTTTAATATACATCATTTCTGTTTTAGATATATTTATTTTAAAGCTGGCAAACGACCCAAATGTCTCTATTTGCTGTAGTACCTTTTTGATTGATTCATCAGTGTTAGTCATAAACATTAGTATGTCATCTGCAAACATTGACAGTTTCAGTTCTGTTTTATGTATCATGATTCCCTTAAATTCCTCCATTTGCCTCAGGTATATTGCCAGAGGTTCTATTGCTAGATTAAAAAGCAGGGGTGACAATGGACATCCTTGTCGTGTCCCTCTATATAATTGGAATGGGTCTGATAGATGACCTGCTGCTATTATTCTAGCCTTTGGAGTATTGTACATTGCCTTTATCATGTTGATAATGTTTCCCCTTAGTCCAAATTTTTCAAGCACGAAGAACACATGGTTCCACATTATGTTGTCAAATGCCCTTTCAGCATCAATAGTCACTAGGGCCGTATTCCCTATTTTATGTAGTCTGACCCATTCTATTGCCGCTAAAACTTTGCTGATATTTTTAACCGCGGATCGTCCCTTGACAAATCACGATTGATCAGGATGTATCTGTCAAGAGAGAGGGGATTTGGCCCGGGATTAAAGGGGTTACACCCCATTGGGCCACCCTGTACTCTCACCTGGGAAGCAAGGGGTTAACTGGACTGGGGTCCAGTAATGTGTTTTGCCTTGCTTCAGCCATCCAACTGTTTATTCCCCTGTATAAATGTATTGTTTCTGGGCCAGTGTCTGCACCACACACACATTGGGGCTTAAGGGGTTAATGAGCTACAGTTTAGGAAAATACAAATGTGGTGTGTCTTTTCAGAAATATCTGGTCTTCAAAAGGCTTGATTGACGTTTGGGTGTGAAAAGGTACAGAGGGGGTTGTGTGTATGTTAATATATATTGCTGGGAAACAGCTAGGACAGGAGGTCTGGGGCATTGGGTGTGAAATCTAACACCGGTGACAAATGTCCCCTACCCAGGGGTCCCTGCTTCAAAGGATTTCTTGATGGGGGCCAGGGGTGCGGTTACGCAAGGAGATCTCAGAATGAGTGACCTTATTAAATATAAGAATATTATGAGATGTCCTCGGCTGAACATGCTAAGAGCTACATATGCGTAACCGGGGGACCGAGCCGCAAATAATGATTACAGACACCTGGGGTTTAACAGATACTAAGAGCCAGATATTAATATCTCTCTTAATTTTAGTACTACACGGTAATATTTAGTCTCATTGGGAGCGTCATGCGTGCCGGAATGTATTAATATGTCTCGTGTGCCAGTGAGTACTACTGAACTGAAGTTATGAAGTTATTTACAGTGTATATGGGATTATGGATCTGTTCTGAAAATGTATTCCCCCATCTACTATGCGAATAGGGCAGGGAGAGCATCCTGCCAGAATTAGCATAGGCCAGTGATCAAAAAGGTAACTGCCCTGATTGTTTATACTGGGGGCAGGAACTGAGTGTTTTTAAGTGTGATACTTCACACTTACAATGGAAGCCAAAATCTGCTTCAAAGAGATTTTTTCTAGCCAACTCAGCATCTAGGGTTAAGAGATGAGTTTGACATGATATTTAAGTCAGAGTCAAATGTTCCTTCATGTGCTTCATGATCTGCATGTATTGCTGTGATGTCAACATCTGAAACTGAATTATGGAAGAAATGGCCCATCCTGTATCCTGATGGCTTTCTTGTCCTAACCTTTAAGTATCCATATTTTGCCTGTTATTTGTATAATCTGCTGTGTTCACCTTTTTCAAGGAATAAATTATATTTTATCATATCTAAGCCTCGTCAGTTCAACCCAGTTATATTCTTGGTGGTGTATTATTAATAGCCTGTCTCAAAGCTACCGTCACAGTATCAAGGACGGGAGAATGTTTGCTAACCTATCTGCCATGATTTTGGTAAATATTTTGGCGTCCCGGTTAATCAGGGAGATTGGTCTGTATGATTCTGGCCTCAGGGGATCTTTCCCCTGTTTGTGGATTATCATAATGTGGCCATTTCGCTTGTATGCATGAACGTAGCATCTTTTGAGTGCCGTGTGATATATTTGTTGTAATGGTTCTATCAGATCCTTTCAGAATGTTATAGTATTCCCCGACATCCCGTCCGGCCCGGGGCCTGGCAGTTTGTAAGGTTGTGTCCTTTATCTCTTTTTGAGTAATTGGAGAGTTTAGTCTGTCGATATCTTCCTGACTTATTTTAGGTATCTTAATGTTTTTAAAGAAAGTTTCCCTTGCTTCTAGGTTTACCTCACCTTCTCTATACAGTGTGCTATAGTATTCTTTGAACACCTCATTTATTTTTGCCTCTGTGGTTATTTCTGTCCTATCATATATTATAGTAATGGGTTTAGTTGACCTATAGTTTCTCATAAGATTTCCCAGGAGCCTTCCCGTCTCGTTCACGTGTCTGAAAAATTTGGCTTCTTTTATTGATTTTTTTCCAGTTCTTTTTTCTCTAGCCACACCTCACATATAGATTTTTTCTGGTTATATCTTTCTTTATTTTGAGATGTTGGGTCTGTTTTGAATTCTCTAAATGCCTTGCTAAGTTCTTTACTTGCTTTGCAGAATTCCTGGGTTGCCTGTTTCTTCCTTCTAGAGACATATGCCATGATATCGCTCCTAATTACTGCTTTTGATGTTTCCCAAAAAGTATGGGGTTCGTCTTTGTTCCTAGTTTGTATTCTCGAATATCTCCCATGCTCCCTTTAGACAATTTACAAAATCTTTGCTGTCTCATGTAGTTTGGGAATCTCCAGGTGTTCGGCTTGCTATACCTAATCCCATGTCTAGATCTAGGCGTACCATTAGCACTTATTCCCATGATCTGTTATTTGTACTATTTGTTATTTATACGATTCCAGTTGTAATCCAGGGGGAGCATGAAGGGAAAAGAACATAAAACAAGAAAAACAATCTAAGTGCAGACAATAAAATTCAAGTGATATAAATTCTGCGTTCTTTCTTGGCTCATATGTGATGTCTACTTACAAGATGTAAGTCAAAATCAAGCGGTTTTGACACTCAATGGTCTCTGCTGTGCAGGTATTCCCACCAGGTGATAGGATCTCCAGCTCTCAGCTCCGCAGCAAAGTGTATGTAAAAGAAATACAAACCATAGTGCAGACCAGTATGATATAAAAAAACTAGACTTTATGGGGTTTAAAAATGAACACTTACAATAAAAACAAGTATTTCAGGCATGTACCACAATCATTGTGGTCAAAGAGAGAAGATTATTTGGTTTACACTTCAGGCTCACCCGCCTCCTCCGGTGTGACTTGGTGTGGACCACCACTCTCAGGGACTTTGTACCTCCAGCGGTGGGCGCATTGATCCAGGTCTCTCTCCCCTCGTGGGTTCCCTCTTCTGTGGGTCGATCACCTTCCCATAGCAGCTGCCCGCAGGCACTGTGGAGTTCTTCACTGGGATACAGCCTCTCTGATGGATGTTTCAGCTTCACTCGCACAACGATGCGTCACTTCCGCTCCGTCCCGATACGTCACTTCCGGTCGCGGTTCTGTGAGTATCTGTCAGTAAATTTCTCCTCTCTTCTCTCTCCTCTCTGGGCGGCTACCACTCTACGCGTTTCGCCAAAAAAGGGTGTGTGGCTTCCTCAGGAGTGTACCGCCCCCTAAAAAACAGATAGCTCCTGCGTGCGCTAGTTCCAGCCTCTCTCCCCCTTCGCGCTAGTTCCAGCCTCTCTCCCCAATTTATACGATTGTCACGTGTATTACTAATGTGTATTAATAATAATAATGTGTATTACTAATGTGAAGCGCTATGTATATTAATGGCCCTATATAAAGACATACATACAAGAGAAAGATGTGCACAAATATATCTAACAAACAGTATTAATATGTATCTGTGGATGCTGCCACAATGTAAAGGAAATAAACACACAGTTCCGATATAGATAGAAATAGATATAGATTATATATATATATCTCTCAAGGGGAGAGGAAAAACAAAAGGCGCAAACCACTAACCACAATGCTTAAGTTACTAAACACTAATAAAGATGCAGTGCAATGATAGTCCAATCTGTAGAATCCTGGATTGAGTGGGATCTCAAGGTATCACACCCTTTGATAAAGTATTTTTAGACTAAACGCCTAGGGCTACGGTAGTCTTGTCCCATGGATTTTACTATCTTGCTGGAGTATATGCCTTATTCAAGGCAATTGGAATTTACAAACTGCTATTAACGGCATTGCCGAACGATTTTACCCACAGAGGAGCTTCTGTATATCTGAAGTGTAAGCGGAGCGTCATCACACTGACATCGTGAAATTTCCAGCCGAGGAGATCTGCATATACAGACGTCGGACGCAGACGGCGGCCTTTGGAGTTGATCCTGCGGCTAACAGTTCCCGTATTATAGTTCCAGACAAGGATTTTATCCTGACATGCTCATTTTTATCTATGATTTCGTAAGTAAGACCCGTGCTTACATTGTGTGTCAATAATACATAAATACTTCACCATATCTGGCTATCTTCTCATTTATAGATCCCACTCAATCCAGGATTCTACAGATTGGACTTTCATTGCATTACAATCTTATTAGTGTTTAGTAATTTAAGCATTGTGGTCAGTGGTTTGCGCCTTTTGTTTTTCCTCTCCCCTTGATTAGGGTGACCAGATTTACAAAAGTAAAAACCGGGACACATGAAAAATTTTTTTTTATAAAACAAATGATATCACCAACTGCGCCCCTTCTCCTTTGTCTCTCTACCCCGCTCTGTCCCCCCTTCTTTCACACACACCCCTTTCTCTCTCCCTCCCCCCATATCCCTCTATTCTCGTTCTCCCCACCCTTACATTCTCATTCCACCCTTCCCTGTCTCTCTCTCTCCCCCTCCCCCCCCATTCTCTCTCTCCCTCCCCTCATTCTCTCTCTCCCTGTTACGCCGATGCTCGCCACAAACCGGGACCGGACCGCGGGGCTGAGGTGGGGTTATATAATCACCGACCTGAGTCCACGCAGACTGATCCGGAGTGCGCAGTTCGTAGTCGTACATCGCAGGGTCAGGATTGGAGAAGGCAGCATCGTCGTTATGGAAGCAGGAGTTCGGCAACAGGTAGTCAGGATTTCCCCGCTTCAGCTTAGGAGCGTGAGCGCGGGGGTGGCTTCTGCGCGAGGAGCGGCCTCGGCCCATGACGCCGATCTCAGCAGGAGGAGACAGCAGGCTGGCCGAAGTTCACCGCAGGGCAGCGTCGGGAAGAACCAACGCTTCAGCGCAGAAGTCCAAGGCAGGTCACTGCAAGAGGATCGCAGCAAGCCGCAGGAAAGGAAGGGTAGCCACTGCTAGGAGGGAATGCAGCAGGTACCGGTGCTGGCAACACGCTTCAGCACAGACGTCCCGGGTAGGCCACTGCAGGAGAATAGCAGCAGGCCAGTGCTGGCATCAACGCTTCAGCACAGACGTCCAGGGCAGGCCACTGCAAGGAGATAGCAGCAGGCCGCAGGAAAGGAAGGGTAGCCACTGCTAGGAGGGAATGCAGCAGTACCAGTGCTGGCATCAACGCTTCAGCACAGACGTCCAGGGTAGGCCACTGCAAGGAGATAGCAGCAGGCCAGTGCTGGCAACAACGCTTCAGCACAGACGTCCAGGACCAGGCCTCTGGATACTCAGGAACTTGGAAGGTAAGAACGCTAGGAGAGAGGCCTGGGGTGGTTTGTGGCAGAGACAGTAACATAGAGGTAGGAATAATTATGCTCGGCGCTGGTTCAGTGCCAACGCCTAGAATATAAAGGGCGGAGATCCAATCACAGGAGGAGGGTGTGTGAGTATTCCTCCAATGATGTAGCACAGGACAGAAGCTGCAATTGAGAGGCAGCACATGTGCCTTTGATTGCCAGGGGAAGCTTGCAACTGCATGATTCTGTAAGGCTATTGTCAAAGCCAGTAGTGGATTCCTTACAGTATCCCCCCCTTCAGGTGAGACCTCTGGACGAACAGGAACCATCACAGATTTGGGGGACATGGAATTGTTCCTAAACCTCCTTAGGCGAGAGGAGGCGTTGAAAGCCCATAGTTTGTTGGGATTCCTTACAGTACCCTCACCACTGGGTGAGAAGCCTGGGTGGACAGGACCATTCATAGGTCTGGGAGACATTGAGTTGTTCCTGAAGTGTCTACGGCGAGAATTAGGTCCACAATCCAGGTGTACATTGGCGAGTGCCATAAAAGACAGCGGTGGCACTGCAGTTCTTGGTACATGGACAATGGGACCTGAGGGCTCCGGAATGGGAACATCAGAAGGACAGTAGCCAGGTGTCCGGTGCATAGTAATAGTCCAAGAGTACGGGACACAGGACACAGATTGTCGGACAAAATTAGCAGAGGGATCTTCAGAGAAGGCAATGTCTTTAGTGAAATCAGCATGGAGGAAGTTGAGAAAGTCTTTAGCTTCCAAGGAATTCCGGGTGATGGTTAGCGAGGGAATGGGGCGGGAGGGTACACTACACACTATAGCAGCGGTACTTTTGATACAAAACAGGGTTGCTATACTAGGCAATTTGCAAGAGTCTGTAGCAGTGTGTATGCAACCCTTGGTCATGGTACTGGCAGTTGAAGAAGGATCCGCTTCCTTTGGTTTGTGATCTTTAGAGAGAATCAACTCCGAAATTGTGGCCTTGGTAAAGGACATAATAAGCATGTCTATACCCATAATGGACCCATAGAGAATAGGGACGGACGCTTCAGGTAAAGCGACGAGGTCCAGTAAGGGTATCTTCGTCTTAGAGAAAGGCCAAATGCCATCCAGAAAGGGCACTTTGGGCACCGCACAGAGACCTGCGTGTAAGGAGTCTGTTTGAAAGGTGAGAAAACAGATCTTATCCAAAAAAAAAGGCAGGCGGTTAAACGGTGCATCAGCCTTAGGGAAAAAAGTCTTGGGGTTAAAGCTGGGTACCTCCAACACAGAGAAAGAAGACAGAGAACTAAAGCTTGGCTTCGGAGTGGAGGTCCCAGGTACCCAGGTTTCACATGATACTATGGGAGAAGCAATGCAAATTGTTACTGTTTTAAACATAGGGTTTTTAACATCGGTAGCTCCAGGCACCTTCTTGAGAGGTAACCCTAGTCTTGGGACAGGACAGTCAATAGCAAGTACCCCAAGTATTGTGGAAGACACAGAGAAATATACGTCCATCTTAAAGACGGAATTTTTTGAAAAAAAGGAAAGTTCCAAATGCGATAACCCTGAGTTTGTGGTAGTAGACATACAGTCAGTAGTGGATACCCCGAATACTGTGGGCGAATCAGCGTGAAACAGTATTATTACAGGAGTGGGCATCCCAGACTTAAAGTCATTTTTAATGATCCCGGAGGCTATGGCATGATCCGTGAGAGAAACTGGGGTAGACTTTCCAATAGAAACAAGGGAGAACTTGCTAGTAATGAAATCAGAGAACATTGCACTTGTTTCAGAATTGGGTCCCAGAGAATCCCTAGTGAGGGCATCAGACTCCATGGGAAACTTAGTGACAGGGTTTTTGGAACCAATGAAAGGAATTGCAGGTATCACAGACTTAGTAGGAGAAATGCCTTGCAAAACAGAAATTTTAGTAAAGGTGATAGGCATCACAGAAAGGACTGACAGAAGTAAGCTAGGCAAGATTGCCTCTACAACAGAAGACTTTACAGCGGCAGAGCTTAACTCAGCGGCTGCTTGAGAACCTTTAACTACAGTGAGAAGGGACTGCAGGTTTACAAAATCAGGAACAAAGGGAGTTTTACACTTGAAAACTTGATCCTTCAAAACGGGGAACCCAGACTGTAATAGTACTAAGGGTGCAACAGCAGATATGCTGATCTCAGAAGGGGTCACTTGGAAAGGGACATAATATGTACTGTTCACTTTAAACCCTAGGATTTGAGAAAAGGAGACCACAGACAGTGCAAGTGGGGCAACCACGACTGTGCTGGTCTCTGAAGTGGGTATTTGGGAAAGAGTGTCTGGGACATCAGAAACGACAACAGATTCCACGAAAAGGGGTCTATGCTCAGAAGCAGGGGTCTCAGCTCTCTGAGTAACAGACGGGGTCAGAGAAATACCTAGGAGTAGGGATTCTGTGAACAGGCTTAGAGAAACAAACGGCTCCAGAATACTTTTAACTGGAGCCAGTATTATTGCCGAAAGTTCAGGGGGCGTAACCCCGAGAATTTTAGCTGAATCAGGGGACATAAGGGGTTCATCCTCTGAGGCTAAGGAGGTGTCCTTGACTGGCGGACTACAGGGATTTACCAAGGGAGGCTCACAGGGCTGACCTGCAGGGGTTAACATAGAAAAAACCTCAAGGGTAAAGTTAGGCTGTAGCTGAGAATCAGGAAAAGATACACTAATCTCAGAGAGTGGGGACATAGGGTTTTCAGCTTCTTGCCCTAGAGACCTCAGCTTAGTCTGCGGGATACAAGGGTTAACTATGGGGACCTCACAGAGCAGACTAGCAGGGGTTAAAACAGAAATAACCTCGGGAACAGAGCTTAGAAATTCTGGTTTAGAACGAGAGGGCAAACAGGATTCATTTTCTGGTGCTGGGAGAGATACACTGACCTGGGGGATGCAGGGATTTACGGTGAGGGACTCATAGGCCTGACTAGCAGGGGTTAAGACAGAAAGAACCTCGGGGACAGAACCCAGGGAGGTTAACTCAGGACTAGGGACCGTGGCAGCTTCTTCCTTAGCGGGGAGTGACAGGGAGATGGTTTGGCCTTTCTTATGAGAGGGTGGTAACCCCACAGGTTTAGTAACAGGACTGGCAGCATAGAAATTGTGATTAGAAAGTGCGTAGGCAGCGAGAAAAGGGTCCCGCTCACTTAAGATTAGGTCAAAATCTTGGTATAACACACGGGCGGCATCTAGAATCTGATCTAGAGTCTTTCGATCTGGGGTGGAATTAGCAAGGTGCATCTGGGAGGACAGGGCCTGTTGAGTCTTTCTTTCCTCTTTAAATTGCTGAGATCTAGTAAGGAGTTCTTTACGACACAGTCTTTCCAGAGGGGTTAAACCTTTATATAAGAACTCACTCTCAGGCGGAGGCAGTCTCTCAAACAGGTATGGTCTTCCAAACAGGGACTGGTCCGCAGCCTGGGACATAGGTACAGTAAAAAATTTACCAACCCCCGCCACGGCGCGGTCCGGTTTTGTGGGGCCGAGCATACTGTTACGCCGATGCTCGCCACAAACCGGGACCGGACCGCGGGGCTGAGGTGGGGTTATATAATCACCGACCTGAGTCCACGCAGACTGATCCGGAGTGCGCAGTTCGTAGTCGTACATCGCAGGGTCAGGATTGGAGAAGGCAGCATCGTCGTTATGGAAGCAGGAGTTCGGCAACAGGTAGTCAGGATTTCCCCGCTTCAGCTTAGGAGCGTGAGCGCGGGGGTGGCTTCTGCGCGAGGAGCGGCCTCGGCCCATGACGCCGATCTCAGCAGGAGGAGACAGCAGGCTGGCCGAAGTTCACCGCAGGGCAGCGTCGGGAAGAACCAACGCTTCAGCGCAGAAGTCCAAGGCAGGTCACTGCAAGAGGATCGCAGCAAGCCGCAGGAAAGGAAGGGTAGCCACTGCTAGGAGGGAATGCAGCAGGTACCGGTGCTGGCAACACGCTTCAGCACAGACGTCCCGGGTAGGCCACTGCAGGAGAATAGCAGCAGGCCAGTGCTGGCATCAACGCTTCAGCACAGACGTCCAGGGCAGGCCACTGCAAGGAGATAGCAGCAGGCCGCAGGAAAGGAAGGGTAGCCACTGCTAGGAGGGAATGCAGCAGTACCAGTGCTGGCATCAACGCTTCAGCACAGACGTCCAGGGTAGGCCACTGCAAGGAGATAGCAGCAGGCCAGTGCTGGCAACAACGCTTCAGCACAGACGTCCAGGACCAGGCCTCTGGATACTCAGGAACTTGGAAGGTAAGAACGCTAGGAGAGAGGCCTGGGGTGGTTTGTGGCAGAGACAGTAACATAGAGGTAGGAATAATTATGCTCGGCGCTGGTTCAGTGCCAACGCCTAGAATATAAAGGGCGGAGATCCAATCACAGGAGGAGGGTGTGTGAGTATTCCTCCAATGATGTAGCACAGGACAGAAGCTGCAATTGAGAGGCAGCACATGTGCCTTTGATTGCCAGGGGAAGCTTGCAACTGCATGATTCTGTAAGGCTATTGTCAAAGCCAGTAGTGGATTCCTTACACTCCCCCCTCATTCTCTCTCTATCCCCCCTCTCCTCCCATTCCCTTGCTCTCTCTCCCAATTCTCTCCCTCTTCCCCCCCTCTCCCTCTCTCCTCCCCTCTCTCCCCACATTCTCTCCCTCTCTCCCCATTCTCTCCCTCTTTCCCCCCTCCTCTCCCCCTCCCCTTCTGTCTCTCCTCCATTTTCTGTCTCTCCCCCCCATTCTGTCTCTCCCCCCCCATTCTCTGTGTCTCTCTCCCTATTCTTTGTCTCTATCTCTCTCCCCCATTCTTTGTCTCTCTCCCCTCCCCCATTCTCTGTCTCTCCTCCATTTTCTGTTTCTTTCCCCCCCCCATTCTCTCTGTCTCTCCCCTCCATTCTCTGTCTCAATCCCCCCCATTCTGTCTCAATCCACCCATTCTCTGTGTCTTCCCCCATTCTCTCTCCCCCCCCATTCTCTCTCTTCCCCCCCCCCCATTCTCGGCTCTCTCTCCCCCCCATTCTCGGCTCTTCCCCCCCATTCTCTCTCTACCCTCCATGCTCCCCCCCCCATTCTCTCTCCCCCCACCCCCTATTCTCGTCTCTCTCTCCCCTCCATTCTGTCTCACTCTCTCTCCCCCCTTTCTCTGTCTCTCCTCCATTTTCTGTCTCTTTCCCCTCCATTCTCTGGATTATACAATACAGTTAACCCTTTCCTTCCCAAGATGATTTAGGGGACACACGGGTTAAAACGCATTGCAGCTGAGAAATTCAGCTGCAATCTGGGACAAATACAGATGGTAACGGGGAATGCAAGTTATTGCACACAGTTTACACATTAACCCCTTCAGTCCCAACACTATTTACGGTCTCGATCGTCACAGAAGCCTTATTCTAAAATGGCCACCGCAACCTTTTCTATTGCGCATGTGCAATTTGCTACCTGCTCATGCGCAGGCAATCTAAGATGGCGGCGGACTACCGGCGTCCCGCCGCGGAGCTCCGTCAACCGGATCGCCAGCCTCAACACTCGCACAGCCTGCCGATGGGGTCCCTACTTCCCGTCGGGTCCGCCCACCACTTCGGCGGCACCAGCGCGTGCCCCGGTAGCCTCCCCCGCAGCTGCAACGGAGGTAAGGGGGGCCAGGGGGTGAACCCGGTTACACACTATATTATATTTCTGTATTTCTGACAGACCTGATGAAGGATCCTGAGAGGTTAGAAAGCTTGTAACATTTCAACTACTTGTTGGTCCAATAAAAGGCATCATATCCCCTCCTCCCTCTCCCTCCTGTTACTACAAACCATGTTTCATGGATTCCTACAGCTAATAGTTCTGTATCACCGGATCTTGTACCGTTCTGTTATCTTTGTGTATTTGCCCCATTTAGAAAATGAGGGGTTAACCCCTTGTATGCTACAGACGTGAGGCTACCACATGCTTGGGCTTCTATATGGCGGCGCATACACAGAGACCCAGACACAGCACCCACCTCTATGCCTGGGGTCACCTAGCTCTCCCTCAGCTGTACTTCTGCACTGCAGATTGGGGGAGGGAAGAGGGCTCTGTGTCTCACTTCTACATCTCCAGCTCTGCACAGACCTCCCCCCCCCCCCCCCCACACCATGTTCTTTAAAACTAGGACATGAGAATGCAGCAGACATTTGGGACATCAGAACATACTGTCAGACCAGGACTGTCCCCAGGCAAACGTGTCAGCCTCACACAGAGAAGCTATAGCCCATAACACACACAGGATGCTGGCCCTGTGGTAATGAAGGAGTTAAACTCCAACCAATACTCCCTCAATCTAATTACTTTCTAACTCTATTTAATAACTTTCCCAATCTTATCCTCACTGATTCCTAATGTTAATTCCCAATGTAAAATAACCCCCATTATCTCCCAGTCCCTGTGATACCAGGAGGAGTAACCCCCCCAGTGCCAGAGGCTCCCCCTCACTATCAGAGGCTCAGCCTCTCAGGCTCCTGTGTGTAAGGAAGCTCAGAGCAGCACTGGGATAATGTGCACAGGTCACACAAGGGAGGGGAAGGGAGGAGGAAAGCACTTACCCAATAACACAGGCTGAAGATCTCTGTGCAGCAGGGGGTGGGCAATGTGAGGGGGGCACAGGAAAAGGGACTTAGAGGCTGCAGAGCCTATTCCTCAGTGTGTCCCCCCCTCAGTGCCTGAGATGTGCACTTTATCCCCCCCTCACTGTGTGTGTACTTCCTATAGAGGGTGGGGGAGCCCCTGTGATCTCTCAGTCCTTCCCTGTGGGAGTGACCTGGATTCCCCCCTCAGGATGTGGGACAGTCTGTGCTCAGGGTCAGTGTTTCCTGCCGGAATCAAACCTCACACACCAGGACATCCGGCTGCAGCAGCGGGACCATAGAGAGGGAAGAGGGGAGGCCAGAGCGCCCTATAACCAGACGTCACTACACACAGCACAGACACAGTGAGGAGGGGATAAAGTGCACATCTCAGGCACTGAGGGGGGGGGGACACACTGAGGAATAGGCTCTGCAGCCTCTAAGTCCCTTTTCCTGTGCCCCCCTCACATTGCCCACCCCCTGCTGCACAGAGATCTTCAGCCTGTGTTATTGGGTAAGTGCTTTCCTCCTCCTCCCTTCCCCTCCCTTGTGTGACCTGTGCACATTATCCCAGTGCTGTTCTGAGCTTCCTTACACACAGGAGCCTGAGAGGCTGAGACAGACTAAAATGCTTAATGTGGATAAATGTGCCAAGACATACACCAATTGCAGTCAAACTTTGCACAGTACATGCTTTGCGCTCCCCCAAGCTATCCTGAAAATGTCATGGCTTTTCATAACATGCACTGCAAATTATGTACATTAAGCACTTTCTGAAAGTGGAAAATGCTTAATGTAAAGTGCTTAATGTGAATTAAAGTGTCAAAACATAACCCGATTAACTTAACACTTGGCACATGATGTGCTATATACTGCCCATAACTATCCTGAAAATGTCAAGGTGTTTGCTAACACACACTGCAAATTATTTACATCAAGCACTTTAAGAAGGGCAAAATACTTCATATGGACGTGTTTAGCGTGGATTAATGTGGCAAAACATTATACAATTGCCTTCAAACTTGGCAGAAGACATACGTTACACTGCCCGCAACTATCCTGAAAATTCCATGGCTTTTGCTGAAATACACTGCAAATTATTCACGTTACGCCCTTTCTGAAGAACAACAGTCTAAAACGCTTAATGTGGAAAACCGCTTAATGTGGATAAATGTGTGTAAGAGAAACAGCCCTGTCAATTGGAGAAGGGCTTGAGGCCTGTGACTGAATACACACACAGCACTGCACCTTACAGACTTTCCCGGGAAGATTTAGCACGTCCTGACACTGGCCGCTCTGATCAGATAAGACGTACGAGCCCGGGAAACCAAAGAAATGAAACGAAACACAAGCCAGGTTTCAAATCCTTTGTCTCAGTTTATTACTCATAGGGTAATGACTTTTATGCAGGAAAAAGAAGATATTGATTAGAGGCGTAACATAGGCGTAACATAGTGGAATGATCTTGGGGCGTAATTCTCCCAAGACAGGCACTGTCTAGAATACATAGCCCTTTCATTGTCCATGTTACAAAACAACCTTGAATTAGCAACTATGTAAGGTACATTTTTGCCTTTCCCAGACAACTAGTCTATGGCTTACTTGATTAAAACAGCAGTAAGCTGACAGCATAGAATAATGTATCTCAGCAAAAAGCTGAGTAAAGAGAAAAAAAATGCATCTTGGCAGAAACTGAATATATGGGAAATAATATTTCAGCAAAAGGCTGACTACATGATTTTAGCAGGCCAGTTACAGACAAAATGGATGATTTTACACAAAGCAGCTTCTGGCCCACTGTTCCTAACAACTCCCTCCTTTTGTTCTCTAAGGAACAATACCCTTACTTATTACTCTTCTGTATGACTAGAGATTTGTAAGGAACAATAGTGTCATATATTCTGTCCCTGTCCACATATGTATTGTAAGTCGAATACAAGCATACCCCGGTTTAAGGACACTCACTTTAAGTACACTCGCGAGTAAGGACATATCGCCCAATAGGCAAACGGCAGCTCGCGCATGCGCCTGTCGGCACATCCTGAACAGCAATACTGGCTCCCTACCAGTACCGAAGCTGTGCGCAAGCGGGGAGACTATAGAGCCCGTTACAAATGCGTTATTTACATCAGTTATGCACGTATATTACGATTGCAGTACAGTACATGCATCGATAAGTGGGAAAAAGGGACTGCTTAATTGTAAGTACATTTTCGCTTTACATATATGCTCCGGTCCCATTGCGTACGTTAATGCGGGGTATGCCTGTACATAGCGGGAGATGAAACTGAAGTTGTCTTTGAGACAAATGAGAGCATTGCGCACTTAGCACAGTGAAAGATAATAAAAATTGCTGTGATTCGCACGAGGAGTTTGAGAGGTCTGGAGAGGCCGAGGTTCATGGCGGAACCAGTAGTGTCTCCCCCCCGCCCCCTGAGTCTGTGTAGTGTGTTTATTTGTGAGTTGAGGTGGCAGTACATATAGCAAAAAAGTTGACCCATGCTATAATGTTTTATAACTGCTGTATGTCTGAAAAATGAATAAAATACAAAGTTGGAAAAAAAATTGCTGTGATTATGCTAATCACTACAATAAAACCATAGAGAATTTTCATACCCAATTCTCCAATCCAACTTGTGAGTCCTCACATCCAGTCTAAACTCAAACCTGGAGATTCTTGACGCATCCTAGCCTGGATCTCCTGGAGCTTATTCATGTATTGATTAATAGCGCCAGACTCATCCTCAATATAGGCACAGCACTTCTGTCCTACAAGTTTACAAACACCTCCCTGTTAGGCTAGCAGATAATCAAGAGCCATTATGTTCTGTAATATTACTGTGCGGAGTTGCTCTTGTTCATTAGTCAAACGGATGATAGCATCGCTTGTCGGATTAAGGGCACCATCAATGTCTGCCATAAGACCACTTAACTTAGAATAGAGATCCAGAACACCCAGACTGGGTATAAGAACCCCAGCTGCAATACGGGCTGTACTGGTGGTAATGGTCAGACCTCTTCGGTTTCTCCCCAGATACGTAGAAAGTGGGAAGGATGAAACACAGATAACAACAAGGGGCAGTGTGATTGCAGGGTACAATTTTGGTGGCCCATGTTCCACACAACCAATAGTATCCAAATCTGATCTGATTCTGGTGGGGCATTTGAGACTTGAACTTAGTTCAGATTTATACTGAGTAGAGAAATTGCATGAACTGTTCCTGCAAAGACGGGCATTACTACAATAACATCCCCCACCCCCGGATTCACCTGATCCAATCCAGGAGCGCAAAGTGGTATTCTGAGCAGAGAACCAGTGATACAAACTCGAATTGGTTTGACAGCTGTCAATGGAGTTCTGAGTGAGAGTGACATTGTCACTACAGAATATAGAACAATTTATTTTCACAGTGAGAGAATTAAGCATGTACTTAGTTGATTGTCTCAATTTGAAGGCCAAAATAACAGTAGAATTTCGACAGGGATGATAACCTGACCTATTGAATACTTTGTGGTAACAAATAGCTCCCTGTGTGGTTCTAGATGTGAGATGTGCCTTCTCTAATTCCCTTTTAACCTTGGCCCTTCTGTTGGAGGTAAAATTCCAGGATTGGTCACCATTAAGAATATGCATCAACATTGCTTGATCAATAACATCAGGGAAAGAGGGATACCCATATTTTAGACTGTGTGGACCTTGTCCACAAATCCAGCATGATTTATTGGGCCTGGTTTCTTGATGTATTAGTTGCAGAGATTTAACATACACATTGTCCTTCTCCCAAGCAGACTGAGATAATTCTCTGCGTGTACGATTGTGTGTGTTTTTGTCAACATTTTTAACCCCATATGGCCATGCAGTCACACTCCAGAGCATAATGGCCGCAATGGTGATTGCTATACTTAGAAACAGTGCTAGCATGCAAATGACACCAGGCCCAAAGTCTGTGGAGCCATAGGATCGATTCCGGAGATAGGTGGAGCCATCTTCACTTGGCTGGCGTGTATCCATGTCGGGTCCTCTGCCGTAAGGATTGCTGTCCGGGTCACTGCGATTATCGAAACCGGTTCACTGAAGGGAGGGTCCAGAGTCTTGTTCTTGAACAGCTTCTTGACCAACACCAAGTCACCGGTTGGAAAAGATGAGTCACTTCACCTGTGGGGCATGGAAGAGACAGAGATACATCACCTTAGATGCCATTCAATTTCTCAACAAGGTATATCACATATTCATGCTGAGTCAATTGTAAATCATCCCTTGCAATATTCAAACCATGTTACTTAGTCCACGGAGTAGGGAACGCCTACCCATCAAAATTTCAAAAGGTGAATAACCCGTAGTTTTATTCGGGGTCATTCTGATTTCGGCCAACACTGCCGGTATGAGGTCAAGCCAATGGTGAATAGTTCCTCCAGTACCCTTTCTCAATTTATCCGTGATGGTCCTGTTGGTTCTTTCCACCTATCCAGAGGACTGAGGAAGATATGGGACATGAAACTTCCAGTCAATACACAACATCTGACATATCTGCTGCGTGATTTTGGCCGTAAATGGGGTACCCTGATCACTGATGATAGACAGCGGGCAACCAAACCTAGGGATGATCTCCTTACACAGAATCTTGGCAACAACACTGGCATTTTCTTTACTAGTGGGGAAAGCTTCCACCCATTTAGAGAACTGATCCACTATTACCAACAAATACTGCAAACCTCCTCTAGCTTTTGGCATATGTGTGAAATCAATCTGTAATTGCTGCATGGGACCATCAGGGAGTGGCAAATGGTCATGGACACTGTGTATTTCACCATTGGGATTATTGCGAGCACATGTAATACATCTTGATAACTGTGTCTCAACCAAGGCAGACAAATCCCTGCTACAAAACCTAGAGCGAATATTCTTGCAAGTCTGTTTCCTGCCAATGTGACCAAGGCTGTGAAAATGACTGATAAAAATGGGGGCTGCTGTCTTAGGTACCCCCACTCGTCCGTCCTTGTCTGACAACAGATGTTGTACATCTAAAGTCAGACCTTCCTGCTTCCAAAAAGCGAGATCGTCCTCCGAGGCCATTGCCTGCAAGGAAATAAGACCAAAATCAGGGATTGGAGGTACGGTGACCAAGGCCATCTGAAAAAACAGCGTTGTGTCATAGTCAGGACAAAATGGGGCAGAAATGGCTGCATTCTTAGCTACAATGTTTGCTAGGTCATTTCTTTTGGCAACATCACTGCCATCTGAACTATGTCCCTTAAATTTGACAATTGCAAGAGATAGGGGAAGCAAAATGGCGGCTAAAAGATCCTCTATCAACTGAGAATGAGCGATACCTTTTCCATCTGCTGTGGTGAACCCCCGGTGTTGCCAAATAACACCCAAATCATGCGTTACCCCAAAAGCATTCCTAGAGTCGCTGTAAATGGTCACTTCCCTATCCTGGAACAGTTTGCAAGCTTTGGTCAATGCAATAAGTTCAGCATAGTTGTGTAGTGAACAAAAATGTTCACAAATCTGGTGCTCAGAAAAATATGAAGGAACTGCACAGCATCACTGAATGTATCCTGGAGAGGGGGGAGTGACCTAGTTATGGGCTAACCTCCAGAAGTATCGAGCGTGAGATAGTTAATGTCTTTTGTGATAAGCTTGCATATATGCAATAAAGCTTTGAAATCACAGAACTCATGGTTAGCAGGAGGGCCCAGCGGTATCCCCACAGTGTCCGGAGGTTCTTCCGTTCTTCTTAGCCACGATCCCAAGTGCGACTGCTCTGTTGCACCGGGTGAAGGGAACTGGATAAGATCTTTGTCCGGCTGTGTAGTCAGCAACCTGGCGTGCTACCGATGACGTCTCGCATGAATGTAATGCTCCTCCCAAGGGAGAAAAAATCGATGAACCGCCGGAATAATTTGTGCAGAGGCTGAGGGATGTGACTACAAAAAGACTTTATTGCGGCATAGTGGAGCTCTGGCGGATCCTCTGACGCGTTTCAGCCACGGGGGCCTTTGTCAAATCCACTGACGGCAATAGGTAATAACTCCTAGGAATGACAACAAAGCAGTTGTGGGTGAAAGCAAACAATGGTCGTGTCAGGGGGTGCACAGGCACAGAAAAGAAGGCCGAGCATAAGTCAGTGACCGTGAAATACGCAGCCGTAGCTGGAATACTAGATAAAATGGAGTTGATATCCGGGACAATCGCCGCAATGGGTTGAACCAAAGCGTTGACTGCACGGAGATCCTGCGTAAATCGCCATTGCTGTCCACCAGGTTTGGGCACAGGGTTGACAGGTGTGTTGTAAGGAGAGACTGTGGGTGAAATGATGATCTTGGCCAACAGTTCCTGCATGATAGGGTCCCCTTTCCTTCTCTGCAGACAGGGGATACTGTTTAATGTATACAGGAAAAGCATAGAGACCGTCAATCAACTCATGAGGGTAATCCTCACTGTCCCGTCAAGTTCAGTGAGTACAAACACATCAGGAAGTAAATACGGCTTGTCATGCACAACTTTCATTAAGTGCTGCTTCTGGCAAGCAGAGTGTGCCGCTAGGACTAATACATTCCTAACATCCTCAGAGAGAGTTAACTGGGAGGGAACGACTGTGGGAGCTGAACAACTTGTCATAGTCGTGATAACATAAGCAGGATCATTCCCCCGGGCTTGTAAAAGCATAGGGGGAGTCACACACAATTCCACCGTCAGCAGTAATGTACAGGGAGATCTGCAAAGCCCCTAACAAATCTCTATCAAGTAGATTCACAGGACAATTGGGAATCGCCAGAAACTTGTGCCTAATTTCAAAATCAATGGGGTCTGGGTGTACGGGTGAGACCGAAACAATTGGAGTGGATGTACATTGAATAGGAACCCCTCCTACACCGGTAGAGGACTCACTTGTTGGCAACACTGGCCCATTGTAATATCGCTGAGATAATGATGATCTAGTGGAACCTGTGTCCACTAAAAAATCAAAGACCACATCATCCACTGCCAAAGAAATCAAAGGCAGTGTATCCCGAGAAGACAATTGTGCCATGTAACAAGCTAGAGGTTCAGTCCTCCAGCACCCCTATTGTGAAACATTGGGTTTCCAAGGGATCCTCAGATCATGTCCAGCGGGGCGGCTGGCAGCAGGCAGATTTTGCTGCTGCCACGGTCCCGTGTTCCGAGCACCTCCCTGTGGAACAGCAACTCCCTGCTCTGGATCCTGACTGATGGGGACATTCTCTCTGCCAATGACCAAAATCACCACAATTAAAGCAAGCACCAGTCTCCCTCCTGACTGATTTCTAGGTCCAGCAAAAGATCTCTGTCCATTCTGTCCTCTCCCCCTACCTCGACCGCCGTCAAAGTACATTGCTGCATTCTCTGCTTTGGGAGGGGGAGCGAAGCAACCTGCAGCATCCTTCAATTTCACTGACTCATGAAAACAACTCACTGATTTCTTATTCCAATCATCAACGCTCATGCGAACAGTCTGCGCGTGTGAGGGAAGCATACAGTATTACTGACAAGATGCTGAATGTACAGTGGGACAAATTGATCATCAATAGACAATCCACACTCGTTCTTCCAACACTTCTTAAAACGTCTCAGAAAATCACTTACTCATCACTTTTCTGCTTACATGCCATAGCATCAGAAATATCCTGTCTGGATCCATTCTCTGCGCATAAAACTTCCTCCACTTGTGCCCACATATATGAAAGAAATTTTAGAATCTGTCCAAGGATTGTCATCTACCGATGTGATGGTCTTGTCATCCTTTTTTAAGTTAACAACCTTGTCTGTCCATTTAATGCCTGCGTGTTTAGTAACCAAATCCAAAAGAAAAATGTAATCTGCAGCTAACAAATTCATTACCTTTGTGCATCGCCTAAGATAACGTACACAAGCAGCAGGATTTTTCTCCGGATCAGGGCAAGCCTTGACCCATGCCGTCATAGTAAGTGTATCAGGGGGTTTAGAAATTACCTGTCCTCCGACAGTCATGAATGGGTAAGCAGCATTCCCTAATACCTCAGTTTAACTCTCTCCACATTCTGAATCTGACTCCTCTCCTGAATTAGAAGCTATAGGATCACACAGCTGACCCATGACAGTTTTACTCCGAGTGCTGTCAGCTACAGCAGTAACAACTTCCACAGGCAAACTTTGTCCCTCTTTCACTACTGACTGCACAACGGGACCAGAGATGGCTGCAACTATAACCTCTTCCTCACTGAAAGCTGCTGGAGCGCACGGCAGAAGTGGATACAGGGAATGTACATACGGTGGGCGAGCCGTAAAGACTGGAGTCTCAGATGCCACATCACATCCGTACGGGGCAAGCTTAATCCATGCCAGAGCACACACACTCATATATTTCTTATTCCACCAGGGTCACCAGAAAACCACGGCCACGCCGGATCATTCAAACAGGTACCTCTCAACATTGATATATGAAAATCATCAAATGCACCCTCTCTGGGAAATGGATCAACAGATTCCATAGTTTCTGACCAGCCAGCAACACAATCCACAAATGGATTACAAATGGATTACAGTAAAAATCTCCCACTGTCTGCGCAACAAATTGTTTTGGAGTCTGGCCAAGTTTGCGCTTACAAGGAATAATTTGACTTGTCTCAGCATTCTTAATTTTGTTACATTTAAACTTAATGACCTGTAGCTTACCTCCAGGGTTTTGCTTACTTAAGTTAGTGCCCATTAGTAACCTAAAAGAAAAACAACAAAATAGTGGCAAACAGTAGCAGCAATGACAAATAAAATTCTTATGCTTTATACAATATACAATGGTCGTTTACCCAGATCAGAGATGACAGTTCAGTCGTGTACAACGTTCTCTGTACTCAAACCAGCAAAACTTTGTCACAAAATTCTCTGGACTTAAACCAACAATTTTGTCAAGGGACTTAAACCCAATCCACAGTCACAATTTAGGTCACAAATTCCCAGAGGAGGTGAGGACAACACATAAAAATTACATATATACTCACCACCTTTGTGAATCCCACTTCTGACACCATGTAAGAGAAACTGCCCTGTCAACTTTCCCGGGAAGATTTAGCACGTCCTGACACTGGCCGCTCTGATCAGATAAGACGGACGAGCCCGGGAAACCAAAGAAATGAAACGAAACACAAGCCAGGTTTCAAATCCTTTGTCTCAGTTTATTACTCATAGGGTAATGACTTTTATACAGAAAAAAGAAGATATTGATTAGAGGCGTGACATGGGCGTGACATAGTGGAATGATCTTGGGGCGTAATTCTTCCAAGACAGGCACTGTCTGGAATACATAGCCCTTTCATTGTCCATGTTACAAAACAACCTTGAATTAGCAACTATGTAAGGTAAATTTTTGTCTTTCCCAGACAACTAATCTATGGCTTACTTGATTAAAACAGCAGAAAGCTGACAGCATAGAAAAATGTATCTCAGCAAAAAGCTGAGTAAAGAGAAAAAAAATGCATCTTGGCAGAAACTGAATATATGGGAAATAATATTTCAGCAAAAGGCTGACTACATGATTTTAGCAGGCCAGTTACAGACAAAATGGATGATTTTACACAAAGCAGCTTCTGACCAACTGTTCCTAACAATGTGCCAAGACATACACCAATTGCCTTCAAATTTTGCACAGTACATGCTTTGCGCTCCCCCAACCTAGCCTGAAAATGTCATGTCTTTTCATAACATGCACTGCAAATTATGTACCGGTACATTAAGAACTTTCTGAAAGTGGAAAATGCTTACTGTAAAGTGCTTAATGTGAATTAAAGTGTCAAAATATAACCCAATTAACTTAAAACTTGGCACATGATGTGCTGTATACTGCCCATGACTATACTGAAAATTTCAAGGTGTTTGCTAACGCACACTGCAAATTATTTACGTGAAGCACTTTAAGAAGGGCAAAATACTTCATATGGACGTGTTTAACGTGGATTAATGTGCCGAAACATCAATTGCCTTCAAACTTGGCAGAAGACATACTTTGCACTGCCCGCAACTATCCTGAAAATTCCATGGCTTTTGCTGACATACACTGCAAATTATTCACGTTACGCCCTTTCTGAAGGAGAACAGTCTAAAACGCTTAATGTGGATAAATATGCCAAGACATATACCATTTGCCTGCAAACTTTGCACAGTACATGCTTTGCACGCCCCCAAGCTATCCTGAAAATGTCATGGCTTTTCATATCATGCACTGCAAATTATGTACCGGTACATTAAGAACTTTCTGAAAGTGGAAAATGCTTAATGTAAAGTGCTTAATGTGAATTAAAGTGTCAAAATATAACCCAATTAACTTAAAACTTGGCACATGATGTGCTGTATACTGCCCATGACTATCCTGAAAATTTCAAGGTGTTTGCTAACGCACACTGCAAATTATTTACGTGAAGCACTTTAAGAAGGGCAAAATACTTCATATGGACGTGTTTAACGTGGATTAATGTGCCGAAACATCAATTGCCTTCAAACTTGGCAGAAGACATACTTTGCACTGCCCGCAACTATCCTGAAAATTCCATGGCTTTTGCTGACATACACTGCAAATTATTCACGTTACGCCCTTTCTGAAGGAGAACAGTCTAAAACGCTTAATGTGGATAAATGTGCCAAGACATATACCATTTGCCTGCAAACTTTGCACAATACATGCTTTGCACGCCCCCAAGCTATCCTGAAAATGTCATGGCTTTTCATAACATGCACTGCAAATTATGTACCGGTACATTAAGAACTTTCTGAAAGTGGAAAATGCTTAATGTAAAGTGCTTAATGTGAATTAAAGTGTCAAAACATAAACCCATTAACTTAAAACTTGGCACATGATGTGCTGTATACTGGCTAACACACACTGCAAATAATTTACGTCGAGCACTTTAAGATGGGCAAAATAATTAATATAGACGTGTTTAGCGTGGATTAATGTGCCAAAACATAATCCTATTGCCTTCAAACTTGGCAGAAGACATACTTTACACTGCCCGCAACTATCCTGAAAATTCCATGGTTTTTGTTGACATACACTGCAAATTATTCACGTTAAGCACTTTCTGAAGGACAACAGTCTAAAACGCTTAATGTGAATAACGCTTAATGTGGATTAATGTGCCAAGACATACACCAATTGCCTTCAAACTTGGCACAGTACAGGATTTGCACCTCCCCAAACTGTCCTGACAATGTCATGGCTTTTCATAACATGCACTGCAAATTATGTACATTAAGAACTTTCTGAAAGTGGAAAATGCTTAATGTAAAGTGCTTAATGTGAATTAAAGTGTCAAAATATAACCCGATTAACTTAAAACTTGGCACATGATGTGCTTTATACTGGCCACAACTATCCTGAAAATTTCAAGGTGTTTGCTAACACACACTGCAAATTATTTACGTTGAGCACTTTAAGAAGGGCAAAATACTTCATATGGACGTGTTTAGCGTGGATGAATGTGCCAAAACATTATCCAATTGCCTTCAAACTTCGCAGAAGACATACTTGACACTGTCCGCAACTATCCTGAAAATTCTATTGTTTTTGCTGACTTGCACTGCAAATTATTCACGTTAAGCACTTTCTAAACGACAACAGTCTAAAACGCTTAATGTGGATAATTGTGCCAAGACATACTGTACACACCAGTGTACACATCAAACTGAATGGTACTGCCAGGGACCCCTGCTGTGTTAATCCGATGGGCCTTTAGTCTTTCTGCAGAAATGTCACTGAAATGTTGCCGCATGTACCTGGGTCTTGTTGGTGATAGCCCCAGAATTTCCAAGGCAAGTTTTAGAATACTCGTCGGCGCGCCTGTAGGTAGGGAGAATGTACAGAGACAGTAGGAGGGAATTCTGGTAAGTGTGTCTGCAGGGAGCCAAGCTATATGTATCATGTGTCCAGTAGTAAACACAGTGCTAGTCATATGACTCTTTAAGCATTTGTCTTAAGGTGAGTCTTAAAAGTGGATAGAGAGGTTGCTAGACGGGTTAAGGGGAGGGTCATTCCAGAGGTGCGGGGCAGTCAGTGAGAGAGGTTTAAGATGGGAGAGGGCTTTAGATACAAAGGGTGTAGAAAGAAGCCATCCTTGAGAAAAACGCAAGAGTCGGGATGGTGCATAACGAGAAGTTAGGGCTGAGATGTAAGGAGGGGCAGAAGAGTGTAAAGCTTTAAAAGTGAGGAGGAGAATTGAGTGTGAGATGCGGGATTTGATCAGAAGCCAGGAGAGGGATTTCAGGAGGGGAGAGGCGGAGACAGATTTAGGAAAGAGTAGAGTGATTCTGGCAGCAGCATTTTGGATAGATTGTAGGGGAGACAGGTGAGGGGCAGGAAGGCCGGACAGCAGGAGGTTACACTAATCAAGACGGGAGAGAATGAGGGCCTGAGTCAAGAGTTTTTGCAGTCAAGCAACAGAGGAATGAACGTATCTTTGTGATATTGCGGACGAAAAAGTGACAGGTTTTAGAAACGTTTTGAATGTGAGAGAGGAATCAAATGTGACCCCTAAGTAGTGTGCTTGAACTACTGGGTGATTTATGGTACTTCCAACAATAATGTGGAAGGAGGAAGTAGGGCCAGGTTTGGGAGGAAGTATGAGGAGCTCTGTTTTTGCCATGTTAAGTTTAAGGCGGCGGAGGGCCATCCAGGATGATATCGCAGAGAGACATTCAGAAATGTTGGTTTGTACAGCAGGTGTAAGGTCTGGGTTGAAAAGTAAATTTGTGTGTCGTCAGCATAGAAGTGATATTTAAACCCAAGGGATGTTATTAGGTCACCTAGAGAGAGCTAGTGTACAGAGAAAAGAGAAGAGGTCCCAGGACAGAGCCCTGGGGTACCCCCACAGAAAGATCAATATAGGAGGAGGAGGTGTTGGCAGAAGAGACACCGAAAGTATGATGGGAGAGGTAAGAGGAGATCCAGGATAGAGCTTTGTTCCGAAAACCAAGAGTATGGAGAATGTGAAGGAGAAGAGGGTGGTCCACGGTGTCAAATGCAGAGAGGTCGAGTAGTATGAGTAGAGTCTAATGACCTCGGTCTTTGGCAGCATGGAGGTCATTAGTTATTTTAGTGGGCTGTTTCAGTGGAGTGAGCAGTGCGGAAGCCAGATTGTAGAGGGTCCAGGAGATATTAGGTGTTGAGAAAATGGAGCAAGCGAGAGAATACAAGACGTTCAAGGAGTTTAGAGACAAAAGGCAGGAGGCAAGAAGGTCAAGCTTGCTGTTTTTGAGTAATGGTATAATGGTTGAATGCTTGAAGGAGGATGGAAAGGTACCAAAGTAGGTGGAGGAGTTAAAAATGTGTGTGATCGTAGGGATTATAGTAGAACCAAGAGGTTTTAGGAGATGGGAGGGAATGGGGTCAAGAGGGCAAGTGGTAGGGGGAGAAGAGGAGATCAACAGTGACACATCCTTCACTGAAACAGTGGGAAAAGAGTCAAGGAAGGCATGAGGAGAGTTAGGAAGCGGTGTAGGATGGGAGGAGGAAACAGAGGTGATGTTCTGACATATGGATTCCACCTTTTACTTAAAATTGTCAGCAAAGTCCTGAGGTGAGATGGAGGAAGCTGAGGGTGGTTTGAGTAGAGCGTCAAAGACAGAGAAGAGCCGGGTTGGGTTAGACTTGTGCGTGTTGATTAGTGAAGAAAAGTAGGTTTGTTGAGCTTGAGAGAGGGCAGAGTTGAAACAGGACAGCATAAATTTGTAGTGAAGGGAGTCTGCGAGAGTGTGAGATTTCCTCCATAGGCGTTCAGAGGAACGAGTGGAGGAACGCAGCATGCGCGTGTGGGAATTTAGCTATGGTCTGGGGTTTGAAGGGCGAGGATGGCAGAGAGAAAGCGGGGCATGTAGATCAAGAGAGGAGCATAAGGCAGAGTTGTAGCTCCTGACCAGGTTGTCAGGGTCTGTAGCAGAGCTGAGAGAGGAGAGGGAGGAGCGTAAATTGGACTCAAATGCTGGTAGCCTGCAGTCTGCAGTCTAATAGAGCACAGGTTTCTGCAGAACCAATGAGTAGATGGAGGGGGAGAAGCGAGATAGAGAGACTGAGATGAGGTGATGGTCAGAGAGAGGAAAAGGGGAAATGGAGAAATCGGAGAGAGAGAAGTTCTTAGTGAAAACCAGGTCTAAGTAGTGGCCATCCTTGTGGGTGCTGGCTGCAGTCCACTGTTGAAGGCCAAAAGAAGAGGTTAGAGAAAGAAAGCGGGAAGCCCAAGGGAGAGAAGGGTCATCAATGTGGCAATTGAAGTCCCCAAGGAGAAGAACGGGGGAGTCTGAGGAGAAAAAGAAAGAGAGCCAGGTTTTAAAGTGAGAGAGAAAGATAGAAGGGGGATAAGTAGAGGTAGGTGGGCGATAGATGACCGCGACATGGACAGGGAGAGGAGAGGAGATCTGGACAGTGTGAGCCTCAAAGGAGGGAAAAACAAGAGAGGGGGGAATAGGAAGGGTTCGGTAACGGCAGAGAGAGGAGAGAAGGAGCCCCACACCTCCCCCCCTGCCATCAGGGCGAGTAGTGTGGGAGAAAGAAAGGCCACCATAAGAGAGGGCAGCTTCCAGAGCAGAGTCAGACTGAGTGAGCGAGCCAGGTCTCAGATATAGCAAATAGGAGCAGAGAGGGAGAGGAAAAAGTCATGCACATAGAGGAACTTGTTAGAAAGGGAGCGAGCATTCCAAAGGGCACAGGAGAAGGGGACAGAGGAGGGAGAGTGGCAGGGGATGGGTATGAGGTTAGAGGGGTTGACACACGAAGGAGTAGAGGTTGCATTTGGCAGGCGAGGACGAGCACATGTAGAAATAAGGCAGGGACCAGGATTGGGAGAGAGATCCCCAGAAGCAAGGAGGAGAAGCATGGATAGAAAGAGGATATGCGAGGCTGATATGTAGGGGTGTGATTTAGTGCAGTGTGAATAGCTGTGTTTGTGTCAGAGGGCGCATGTAAGAAAGGAGTTCATGTGAACAAAGAAGTGGTGAAAGGAGAGATGGAGATATGTGAATAGAGTTAGAAACATACTGAGGCTGGTAGAAAGAAGTGCATAATTTGAGAAGATGTGAGGTCACAGCAAATATAAATAGTAAAGGCGGCATCATAGCAATAGTAAATTGCTCAGATGTGCAGTTTGGGATAGATAATATCCTCCTTTCCAGCATAGATCAAATGCAGGAATCAGGGCCAGTAGGTATTGTCCACTTCTTTTGAACTTCCTTTTAAACTTCAGTTGTCCTTGCTACTTGGAGATGGTCTGCAGGCAGCTTAGGGCTGTTCTGTCTGGGTTTATATGGGCCTAAGATATTTTCAGTTGTACAGTATACACTAAAATACACGGAGCAAAGGATTGAAGGAGACAGGATTCAAATATGGATTTTACCTAAGCTATTTTCAGTTGCATATACTAAAATACTCACAGCAAAGTAAATAAACCTTTTGGTTTTCAATATATCTCCTGGAATGTTTATCCAGGTGAGGATTGAGTATCTACTTCAAAAGACAGTTTATGGTTTCTATATCAAAAGCAATCCTGTAAGCATTTCTCTTGGGTAACAGAAGGCAATTGGACTATGTTTTGACTCATTAATTCACTTGAAGCACTTACATATTAAGTATTTTGCCCTTCTTAAAGTGCTTGATGTAAATAATGCAGGTCTCAGCTAGGCCCCGACTCACTGTAGTTGTGTGTGCTGCAAGGGAAGGCCCATAGGTAGGGACGCTTCCCCATTACTGCATAGTGTCAGGGACACAGTGATCACGCCACATGGTGAGTTATAGCCTGCAGTCTGGGACCAGATCCAGGCAGACTCCGTTAGAGACAATTTTACGGGGGTACACTTCAGCGTTAGACCCCTCCAGAGGCATCCGCCTGAGGATCAGAGCGGAAGTGGATTTGGCAGATCACAGCGTGGGACCACGTCGTGGATCCCGGACTCAGCTGCTCGGTTGGCCTGGTCTGGACTGAGACCAGGGAGGTATTGCATCCATATGCACCAACGGCCATAACACTGTGGGTAGCGCAATCCCACATACGCTCTTTGGGGAAGAACTGGTCTGTGGACACGAATGGGTTAAGTGCCTAGGCCCTCCAATACTTTGGGGTTTCCGCCGGGGAGGTGTTACTGTGGGTGGCAGAATATTGTATGGCCATTGATATATTGTTGTCTTGTTTTGTGTCAGTAAATACTGTTGTTATATACCGGTTGTGTGTAATTACTGTCTGCATTGGGTTCCTCAGAGAGGCTATCCTACTGCGTTGGGATCTCTCCCAGGTGGAGGCGCTGTGTACCATGAACGTGATTTTAGAGGGAGAGGGGGGTTGGCCCGGTATTAAAGTGGTTGCACCCCATATGGCCACCCCCTGACCTCAACATGGAGACAAGAGGTTAACTGGACTGCGGTCCAAGAATGTGGTTGTCACCTTGCTATACCAGGAAAATGTATGTTCCCCGGTTATAATGTGTCATCATCATACCAGTGTCTGCACCACACACACACTGGGATCCACCCGGGAGGACAAGGGTTAATAGTGAAATAGTGATTATAGCCCTTTGTTTAATGTTCCCGCCTTTTCAGGCACCATTTTGCAGAAGTCGCCATTGGAGCCCCATTCATCTCAATGGCAGATCTGGCGGTTTTGGACCTGTTTCCCTCGAAGACCAGTAGGTGGCGTCCGAGAGGAGGAGCGGCGGTTTCCCATTGTAAGTCAATGGGCCCATTGACTTTAATGGAGATTCCTCGACGGCGATCTCCAGGAACAGGTTGGCAGCCGTCAAAACCGCAGAGGAAACAATGTCTTGAAAAGAGCTTTGATCACTGTAAAGTCAAGTTCAACGACAAGTGGCATGGGAATATTAGGTTCTAGGGAACCCAGGAATAAAATTCTTTTTGCCCCTGGCTCCTAGGCCTCCCCTCACTTGACCACCACCGGGTCCAAGAATCCAGGACCCCCAGAAAGGGTCGTGCTGGCTGAGCGGGTCGCGCCATAGGCAATGGCGGCGGAAGAAGCGGCACGGGAAAACGGCTAAGTCCGAAACTCAGAAAATTATAAGTCCATATCTCCGGTTCTGGAGGGTCCCGAGGGCCAGGCTTTGGGGTACCTGTAGTCCCTGTTCCGGCATGACCGCAGATCCATTCCCGACCCTCTCCGACCAACCCGACGGAGTATGGACCCCCATAAAGGTTCGTGAGTTTTTCCCATAGACTTCAATGGCGGCCATTCCCCATTGACCGGCTATGGCGGAGAAGTCCCATAGGCTTCAACGGCAGCGATGCCCCGTTGAAAGTCTATGGTGACCGACTCCCATAGACGCCAATGGCGGAGTTTCACCATTGAAAGCCTATGGCGGCGGAGCCCGTTGTTTTCAAAGGGGATTTAGTGAAAAACTGAGATTTCTTTTTCAGCAGAGAATTTTATAATAAACTATGAAACAGTTTATGTGGTATTTGCATATCTCCTGTTCTGAAGGTTGCACCGGGCTGAAACTTGGACCCTATAGTATCCCACTTCCGGCATTAAGCCCTGGGAAGTTTGGACCCGCTGGACCTAACGGAACCGGTTATTTTAATATGTTTGTGTATTAACCATCATACTATATTTCAAAGTGGGGGCAAATGCCTGCGAAGATTCCTGCATACTAAAGGAATGTAAATGGTCAGGAAAGCGACCTAATGTCTAGGAAGCAGGCCCCTGATCAAAGCCTCAGCCACTCTAACTGTTTACATGAGGGCAGAGAAGCGTGAAGCTGGAGTGGTTTGTGAGTGCTATAACTCACACTTACAAACAAAGAGTATCCTGCCAGATACCCCATCTGGTAGACTGCCCGGCGCCCCTGATTTTACTGTGGGGCTACAGAAATGAGACCCTCAGGGTCCCAGGACGCATGTGCCAACTAGTTGGGGGGCATGGGTTAAACTGTGTTCCCACGTTAGAGATTGGGTACAGATAATTGATCACCAATAGTCTGCACTCAATAGTAAGAATAGGGTTGCAAAGATATATAAACTGGTGTCAACCCTACATGTTTTTGTCTTCTGATTACATCTTGAATGATACCTGATTGCTGGAGAATTGCTACTTGATACTTAGGGGTTGGAATGAAGAAGTAAGTGTTACCTTCTTGTCTGTTAATTGTACAATCTTGCTGTGTTCACCTATTTAAGGAATAAATATACTTTATTATATCTAAGCCTCGTTCAGTTCAACCCAAAGTTATTTTGGTGTAAGTTATATCCTGTCATAAGTTACCGTGACAGGCTGTAACAGGGGGAGTTATCCCTGTTCAGGTAATGTGCCTCTAATCCAGCAATGTGGTGGTTAACTGCTGGTAGTCAATTAACAAACACCACCTGCCTGATTAGATGGCTTAGAAAAGCCTGTCTTTTGAGACAGGAAGGGAGACTCCTTAGCTCACACCTGAGCTGAACTTGGAGACACTTGTCTTGAGCCCTGCTAGAAGAAACAGCAGAGCTGCTTTCAAGACACAGGGGAAACTTCTAAACCTGAATGCTGACAAGGTAGCAACCAGGGACAGAGAAGATTTTCCCTCCAAACCACAAGGAACAGATAAGACTTTTATTTACAAGACTTTCTATATCTGTTCATTTCATGCTATATGTTTGGGGCTGGGAGACATGCTTATCTAAGGGAGTTGTGAACTGCATAGTATTTCAGTAGAAATACTCCCCAAGTGAATATAAGCTTTGTTTACCCCTTGTTTGGATGGTTTCCTGATGTTAAGGAAAAGGCGCAATAAAAGGCTTATTTAATTTCACTATAATCAGTCTCCCTTTCATACCTGTGTGAGCGTCCGCCTACACAGGCATATAAGCGTCCGCCTACATATGGTGTCCGAAGAGGGGCGAGAGGTGGTCGTTGAAGTTAGAAAGGACCGGAGATTTGTTCTGTGAAATTTTTTTTTATGCTTTTTGCCTACAAACAGTCTGAGCAATTTAAAAAAAAAAAAAAAATCTCATGCAGCAAAGATCAGAGTTAAAGTGATATACACCACTGCACTGAAACTTACAAAACCACAGATGGACTATTTCCCCAATCCCAAGAGATGAGAGAGAGAGACTGCTGAAGCAGGTAAAACCTTATTTGCCTATCACAATAAAGTGTAATATGGTCATTGAAATAGGGGGTTTGCCTTCCAGCCATAGTCAGGGTTCAAGAAGTGAGTTAGCCCTTGAAAGGGATAGTCGTTTGTTATTTTCAAATGTTTAGCTGAAGCAGTGAATACAGATGGTGACCCATGAGCGGTACTGATTCTGCAAGTAAAGGCTGCCACACCGCATAGGACTAACAGTTGTGAATGGAGTATATGCAGAAAAATGTGAAAATTGATGCAAGACTGTGCTGAAGCAGGGGAATTTTCAGTAAACAAGTGCTGAGGGTAAAATTGCCTACTAGAAAAAAAGGAATTGCTGAACTGTGTAAAAGGTATCTCAAAGTGTGAAGAGTGAATGTCATAATACCCAAAGTTGAGACTGAACTCAAACAGAAAATCACATTATTTGGCTGAAGCAGAGAGATTGCACCTAGCAAGTAAATGGTGTAAAGCAAATAGACGTTTTTACCTAGCAACTGCACATCTTGTATACCTGATAAGAGAAAATGCATGCACAGGACTGCTGATATTGTAAAACTTACCCAAGAAAGAAAAGTCTACAGAGATGCCTGTGAGAGCTACGACCTCTACAAGCAAAATATGCCCACCTGTAGGACTACCACAATTGGGGGTTCTAGCAAATACAGTGGCAACAGCTGCAATAGCGCCTCCTGAGGTCAGGAAGAAAATTACACCTGATAGCCTAAAAATGGAGGACAAGATGCAGCGTTCCTGTAATGAACCCTACCCCACGGAAGAGTGGCCCTTCCAGTCCAATAAAGAGGAAGACATCTCTTACAGGGAACCCGAACCGAGTCACACCCACAAAACAGCTAGAGAAAAGGGAGAATTCGTCCCGCGGTTAACCGAATATCCAGAGGGCCCAAGGCAGAAGTCGTGTACCCAAAGAAGTGTCTGTCCGGTGCCAACAGTGAGGAACCCTCAACCAACCATCCCAGGGAAGCAGAGCCGGAACCAGTGAGTGTCGATCCCTTGACCAGCCCTGAGGATGCCCTGAAAAAGGCCAGGCGTGACTGTGATATACTCCGTGAACAATTGAAACAAAAGAAAAATGTTTACGCGGAGCTACTGAAAAATAATGTGAAACTACAGGAACATGTGCTCGCAATGTACTCTGCAGCCAGGACAGAATTGGACGATCTCACGACTGAGCTAGATACTGCAAATGCTACTATTTCCGCCATGGATGAAAAGCAGAGCCAATCTGATAAAATGATGACTAAGCTGAAGCGGAAGTATGAGGCGGCACTGAAGCAGATGACAGTCTTCCAGCAAGAGGTTCACACTTTTCGCGTAGAGCTGAATGCCTCACAACAGGAGGTCAACAATGTCCGGACAGAGGTGGACGTATCTCAGAAAGAGTTTCAGACTCTCTGCAGAGCACAGATCTGGAAGTTTCCAGAAAGGAACTACACAGTCTCACTGAGGAGCTGGACATATCTAAAGAAACTATTGTCAATCTTGATACAGATCTCAAAGTCTCTCAGAAGGAGCTTCAGACCCTCAACCTAGAGAAGGAAGTCTCACGCCAGGAGACTGTCATTCTCAAAGCTGATGTGCGTAAATGGAAGGAGGACTGCAAAGAGGCCCTGAATAGTACAGAGACTGAAAAAGGAGAAAATTCAAGATTAAAAAGAGAGAACTTAAAACTGAAAGAAGAAAATTTTCAGTTGACAGACGAAGTCAAGGAAAAGAATGAAAAGCTACATGAGCTTAAGGAAATAAATAGACTTTTGGAAGGTGAGAAGTTTGAAGCAGAGCACCGACTGCAGAACCAACTGCAAGGTCTGCGTACGCACCTCGAGAAGGCCGAGTAGAAGCAGCGAACTCTGCAGGAAGACAATCTGCAGGCTGTTAAAGAAATTCAAATGCTGCAGTAACGTCTGATGACCCAGTATGTCCCCGCAAAGCAGCATGAGAAACTGAAGTCTACCCTGAGCGTCACCAAAGCATCGCTAGAGGCCAAGCTTAGAACCCAGGTGACCCGGCACAAAAGGGAGCACAAGAAGGTCCAGAAACTAAAACAAGTAACTGTGTGTGACGGGAGCTTTGTGACAGGCTATTAATAATACACCACCAAAGATATAACTGGGTTGAACCGGACGAGACTTAGATATGATAAAATATAATTTATTCCTTGATAAAGGTGAACACACAAGATATACAAATAACAGACAAAATATTGACACTTACTTAAAGGTTAGGACAAGAAAGCCATCAGGATACAGGATGGGCCATTTCTTCCATAATTCAGTTGACATCACAGCAATACATGCAGCTCATGAAGGCACATGAAGGAACACTTGAGTAAGGGGTGACTCTGATTTATATACCATTTACCCCCTTCTCTTACACTCTAGGCACCGAGCTGTCTAGCACAAATCTCTTTGAAGCAGATTTTGGCTTCCATTGTAAGTGTGAAGTATCACACTTAAAACCACTCAGCCCCTTTGTTCTTGCCCCCAGCATAAACAATTAGGGCAGTTACCTTTTTGATCACTGGGCTATGTTAATTCTTGCAGGATGCTCTTCCTGCCTATTAACATAGCAGCTGGAGTCTGCAGTTTTCAGAGCAGACCCAAAATCCCATATACATTTTAATACCTATACATATTAAAATACCACGTTCTGGTAGGTCCAGCGGGTCAAAACTTTCCAGACCTTAATGCCGGAAGTGGTACACTATAGGGTCCAAATTTCAGCCCGTTAGGACCTTCGGAACCGGAGTTACACAAATACAACTTAAACCGTTTCCTATTTTAATACAAAAATCTCCGCTGTAAATGAAATCACGTTTTTTCACTAAATCCCCATTGAAAATTATGGGAATCCGCCGCCATAGACTTTCAATGGGGCAGCGCCGCCGTTGAAGTCTATGGGGCTTCTCCGCCACAGCCGGTCAATGGAAATGGGCCGCCATTGGAGTCTATGGGAAAAGTCCCGAACTTTCAAGGGGGTCCATACTCCGTCGGATTGGTCCAAGAGGGTCATGGATGGTTCTGCAGCCATGCCGGAGCAGTGCCTACAGGTACCCCAAATCCTGGCCCTCTGAACCCTCCGGAACCGGAGATATGGACTCATGGTTTATAGCTTTTCACACTTAGTCAATTTCCTGAGCTGTTTCTGCCGCCGCCATTGGAACCTATGGTGCGACCCGCTCTCTCGGCACGACCCTTCTCGGGGGTCCAGGATTCGGGGACCCGGTGGTGGTTGAGTGGGGGGAGGCCTAGGAACTAGGGACAAAAAGAATTTTATTTCTAGGTGCTCTAGAACTGTAGATTCCCACGCCACTTAACGTTGAACTTGACTAACAGTGATCAAAGCTCTTTTTCAGAAAAAGTATCCGTTTTGCGGTTTGGACGGCAGCCAACTCGTTCCTGGAAAGCGCCGTCGAGGAATCTCCATTGAAGTCAATGAGCCCATTGACTTACAATGGGAAACCGCTGCTCCTCCTCTCGGACGCCACCTGCTGGTCTTCACGGGAAACAGGTCCAAAACAGCAAGATCCGCCATTGGAATGCATTGAGCTCCAATGGCGGCCTATGGGACTCTGCAAAATGGTGCCTAAAAAGGCGGGAAAATTACACAAAGGGCTATAATAGCTAAAGAAATATTAACCCTTGCCCTCCCGGATGGATCCCAGCATGTAGGTGATGCTAACACTGGTATAACATGATAAATTTACACAGGGGAATAAACATTTTGGATATTGAAGCAAGGCAAAACACATTACTGGACCTCAGTCCAGTTAACCCCTTGTTTCCCTGATGAGAGTAGAGGGTGGCCAAATGGGGGTGTAACCCCTTTTTATCCCGGGCCAAATCCTCTCTATCGTCACACTATGGCCCGAGCAAAGAAATTCATAGTGCTTCACAATGCAATAAAAATGTGGAAGCAAGCTCAGAGAAAGCAAAACGTGCAGATAAATTCCCTGAGAAGAGACTTGCAAGACGCACTCAAAAAACAGGGATCTCTCGCGGATGAGATTACAGTCCTACAAGGACAAGTATTGACCCTGACTAAGCGTCAGTATCCCACAGCCTCAAAAACCCATGACAAAGGTACAGTGAGAGCTGGGAATACCGCTCATCTGAAAGACGGGGTTGCAAAATTTGAACCACCTAAACAAGCACTAGCAAAACCTTCAGCCACCCAACAGGCAACAAAAGAAGGTACACTTGCTGAATAAAAACCAGAAGAAGCCTTAGCTGATGAAACTGAAAAGATGGGACATTCTCTGGAAGTGGGTGTGGAATTGCAACTTAACCCCAAAGAGGCTGAACTAGCAACCCCATTGAGTGGGAAAAGGGCAGAGAGACAGCTTCAAGAGCAGAAAACTCAAAGGGCTGTTTTGAAACGCTCTGTAATTGATGCCATACAGTATACCTACAATAAAACAAGCACCCGACGTGAGGGAAATCTCATGACCACGCACGTAGCAAAAAGACTATACTTAGAAAAAGTCCTCCTCGAGCGACTGAGTGCTGATCTCAAGCACCTTCAGGAGGAGACATGAATAAACTGGAGAAAGGGCTCCAATCCCAGCAGGACTGAGGGTTCTCTTCCTCCATCCACTCTCATTCAAGTCACAGAGCTATCTAGAATGAGAGTGGAAGGATGGGCTTTGGCCGTGGCAAGCCCGAGCTTCCCACAAACAGGGGAGTTATCCCTGTTCAGGTAATGTGCCTCTAATCCAGCAGTGTGGTGGTTAACTGCTGGTAGTCAATTAACAAACACCGCCTGCCTGATTAGATGGCTTAGAAAAGCCTGTCTTTTGAGACAGGAAGGGAGACTCCTTAGCTCACACCTGAGCTGAACTTGGAGACACTTGTCTTGAGCCCTGCTAGAAGAAACAGCAGAGCTGCTTTCAAGACACAGGGGAAACTTCTAAACCTGAATGCTGACAAACCCTGAAGAAAAGGTAGCAACCAGGGACAGAGAAGATTTTCCCTCCAAACCACAAGGAACAGATAAGACTTTTATTTACAAGACTTTCTATATCTGTTCATTTCATGCTATATGTTTGGGGCTGGGAGACATGCTTATCTAAGGGAGTTGTGAACTGCATAGTATTTCACTAGAAATACTCCCCAAGTGAATAGAAGCTTTGTTTACTCCTTGTTTGGATGGTTTCCTGATGTTAAGGAAAAGGTGCAATAAAAAGCTTATTTAATTTCACTATAATCAGTCTCCCTTTCATACCTCTGTGAGCGTCCGCCTACACAGGCATATAACTAACTGGTGGCAGCGGCGGGATTGAACTGGACCTGTAATACAGTGTACTGCAAGACTCTAATACAGTGGGGACTCAAGGTGAATTGCGAGTTCCTGGGACTAAAGATATTGAACACACAGTTGTGCAACATTTAATACAAGTTGTAACACCACCTCACTGCTACGACCAACCCTCTACCAGCCGTGAACTATAAGCGAGGCTGAAGGTTCATCCGTTATCCGGACCCGAGCTCAGCTGCGGGACAAGTGCCGGGAATATGGACTGGGAGGACCAAGAGGTCGCACAGATGAAGGAGGCGATCAGGGATCACGAAGCCCGGCTTGCAGAGCCTCAGGATACGGCTCAGCTTGCCCTTGTGCAGCCGCCCGGAGATCAGGGAAGGAACCCAGTGCCGGGCTGGCAGAATCCCGGGGAGGGAGCAGGAGCACCTCCCGGGCGCAGTGCAGCAGGAGGGGTACCTGTTCCTGCGGCTACCAGTCCGTTCACCCCTGAAATGATGGCACTGATTTCTGCGTGGAGTGACAGAGGGACACCAGAGGAGCGGCTGCAGTTTATCACTATGGCAGTGAACAGACCCGCTTATTGCCCCCCTGCACATCATGACCCAGATACTCTGAAACTGGACCATCACAGCCTCACCAAGTTCGTGGAGGGTACTGATCAGATTGACAGTTTCCTAAAGAACTTTGAAACACAGTGCCAGCGGTACAAAGTACTGCCCCAGCACCGGGTCGCATGTTTGGACCCCTTGCTGTCCGGCTTGGCTAAGCAGATGATGATGGCGCTTCCAGAGGAGTATGCTGATGACTATGATCACCTGAAAGAGCTATTGTTATTTCAATACGGTTTTACCCCTGAAGCTTACTTTGGTAAATTCCGGCTGGAAGAGAGACAGACAGTCCCTGGAGACCTATGTGACCTATGCAACCCGCATGGCTTTGCACGGGATCCGATGGGTGGAGGGCTATGAGGCCCAGACTTACAATCACCTGCTGGATCTCATCTTCCAGGAACAGCTCATGCAGCAGTGCCTGCCGGCGGTGAGGGCTTGGGTGTATGACAAAAAACCCAAGACTTACCAGGAGGCGGCAAGGTTCGCAGATGATTATGTGGCCAGCCGAGCTCTGATGCCCACCAAAGCAGCAGGCAAGGCGGCGGCGGCGGTCCCGGCTTAAAAGACTGCCAGTACTCCCCAATGGACTCAGAAGCCGCCTGCGGGCAGCAGTCCACCGAAGGCGGGAGAGCTCCGGCACGAGCGCCGGTGCTATAACTGCAACTGCACTGGTCACATCAGACCAGATTGCCCATAAACCCCGCGTTCCAGTGGACCCCATCAGGGGCAACGCACCCCAGCTGCGAAGCCTGTAGCCCACGTGCGGGTGGCTTCCACCAAAGACACCGGACCAGTCATGGAAACAACTCCCAGCGAGACGTCCCATGCAGCGCCTGCCCCGGTTTCATCGGTGCCTACAGCCAGGTAGCGGAGTACAGATCAGCGCAGCCCTGCAGCAGACGGACGGCCGGAGCAGACATCTCACCCCGGTCACAGTCGGTGACCGGCAAGCAGTCGGCTTGATGGATTCAGGGGCTGCAGTGACCCTGGTCTGACCTGATATGGTCCGGCCAGAGGAATTGCTCCCAGGTCCTGGGATGCTGATCACTGTGGCAGGCGGAGAGCCACGTTTCCTGCAGATTGCCAGGATCTTTTTGGATTGGGGGGCGGGACAGGGTGTGCAGGAGGTGGGGTTTTTGCCTGGTTTGGGTGCTGAAGTTCTTCTTGGCAACGATCTGGGACCGATGACCTGCACCTACGAACGGGTACCAAGACCCGCTGCTGTGGCGGCAGTCACCCGGAGCCAGACCGCGGTGATGGCGGCGGCTTCAGTCCCCCTGCCTTTGGGACCAACGTTAGTGGAGGGCGCTGAGGAGCCCGGGGAGGTAAGCCAGGATCAGTTGCAACCACAGACTGACTTACTGTTCCCCCTCACCCTTCCCCATTCCCCGGACAATGACATCACTGGGGGGGGCAGAATTAGGAGCCCAGTTTAGGAAGGCGGTGAAGATCCATCCGGGAGTACAAGGGTTAATAGGGAAATAGTGATTATAGCCCTTATGTTTAATGTTCTCACCTTTTCAGGCACCATTTTGCAGAAGTCCCATAGGTCGCCATTGGGTCTCCATTCATCTCAATGGCATATCTGGCGGTTTTGGACCTTTTTCCCTCGAAGACCAGCAGGTGGCGTCCGAGAGGAGGAGCGGCGGTTTCCCTTTGTAAGTCAATGGGCCGCAATGACAAGTTTGAGAACCCCAAGGAGAGCACTCACACTCAGGAAAGCGAGTGTACCTGTGGATAATGTGGTGTAGGTGAGGAATGAGTGAAATAAAACAATTTATTATGAGTCGTAACTCAGAAAGGTAAAACAGGAACGCTGTGGATCAAAGTATAGTACTTTTGTGTGAGCCAGTGTAACAGCGAATTTAAAATATGGACCGGGCGTAGTAGTAGTGGTAGCCAGTGCACTGTCTAAGCTCTTAGATAGAAGGGATAGCAGTGTAAAGGCCAAGTAGTAGCATTTAGACCATATAGTTGCTATGGTAACGGGAGTTAACCACGTAGATGCCGATAGAGCTAAACTGGAGGTAAATGTAAGCTCTCACCTCGGGGGGAGGATAGCCAATTTATAGTATAAAGGGCTATTCCCTGTACTGAGGTACAGATAAATCTTCCCTTAGGTAGATAATCTCTGGGTAGATACTGCAGGTACCATGTGTGTTTAGTACAGTGCAGTATACACTAGGCAGTCGAGTGCACTCCCAGTGGCATATAATAATGATAGTATCTTACCTGCCAATAGTTTGTGCATGTGTGCACCAAGTATACCTTGGCAGGGAAGGTCAAATAGCTGCTAAAACAGTGCACAAGTAGTGCCTGTTAACATGTAACGTCCAGGAGTCTGGACCGTAGAGTACATCCGTCCATCAACAGCAGTCCTAGCTACCAGGTGATGGCTGGGCACCATCAACGAATGCAGGGTGCTTGAGTATTACCAGCCAACGTATACTGCTAAGTTAAAATGATAAACATAACGCTACAATAGCATAGCTCTAAGCGAGGAGCTACTTGAGACGGACGCGCTCCGATCACGAGCACTCGTCCCGCCCCTTTGACGTGATGACGTCATAAGCCGCCGACGTACGTTTTGCTGGTGCGTGCTTTGTCAAGGCTGGATGGGAGCGTCTGTCATGCCCCCAATATTTATCGGGTAAGTAATCCTCTGATTGGTCGAGACGCGTTCCTTGCAATTGGATGCTGTAAATGTATTCACGCTTCCAGGGGCGTGCTTACAACCCCTTTGAATGTGTGTAGCGGGAGAAACGCTTATACCAAGCATGTAATATGGTCATTATAGTAAGGGCTGTAGATGAGTACCCTTCAGCAGAACAGAGATTCGTAGGATATAGCGCTCGCTAGTGCAGGGGACAATTAAATAAAGGGGCTAAATACAAACCCCTCATTCAGTCCCCTGGGGGCAAGGGTATTGAGAGTATATATCCAGCGTGATTCCATTTTTAGCAGTGCCTGATCCCAATTGCCCTTCCTAATGCCCATGGAGAGCTGGTCAATTCCCTTAAAGGTAAGTGCCATAAGGTCCCCTTGGTGGTAGTTGTTAACATGTTTGGCCACAGGAGTGTCCAAACCGTTCCTGATGCTGCCAAGATGTTCCAGTACCCGGATTTTAAATGAGCGCCTGGTCTTGCCAATGTATTTCTTCATGCATATACACTCTGCCATGTAAATAACACCAGGTGTCTTGCAGTTAATAAACTTTCTAATTGTGAAAGTCCGTGTGTCGTTCCAGTTATTAAAGGTTTTGGTGTTTTTAATAACCTGACATGCCTTGCAACTATGACAACTGAAACAACCAGGTGGTTTGTTTGGCAACCATGTTTGATTAATGTTAGCCTCAAAATGGCTCTTCACCAGGCTATCGCGTAGGTTCCTTGACCTGCTGCTAGTCATTTCAGGGTATGGTTTCAAGATTTCTTTAAGGTCTTCGTCAGCCCTCAGGATGTGCCAATACTTTTGAAAGACATTTTTTGCACAATTCTAATGCTGATTGAAGGTACCAATAAACCTTATTGTCTTACTCTGTTCTGTGTCAGTTTTCTCTTTAAGTAGATCTACCCTAGGTGTATTTCTGGCTCTTTTGTAGGCCCTACGAATGGTATTGTTACTATAGCCTCTGGCTAAGAACCTATTCTTCATTTGTGTTGCTTGTTCCTCAAATTCTCCATCATTTGAACAGTTCCTTTTAAGCCTCAGGAACTGGCCTACCGGAATGCCTCTAATCAAGTTTGATGGGTGATGGCTATTTGCCCTCAGAATGCTATTTATGGCTGTGCTTTTGCAAAAGATTGAGGTGCTGATGTAACCCGTAGGTTCTATTCTGATGGATAAATGAAGGAAGGTAATTTTGTCTGGACCTACCTCATAGGTAAGTTTGAGGTTGTTGGTATTCCTTTTTAGTCCACCGATGAATGTCTTGAGGAGGTCTAGAGGTCCTCGCCAGAGCAAGAACACATCATCAATGAATCTATACCAAAGCTCAATGTGGTCCATGAACAATTCATTACCCTCACCAAAAACTACTTCAGCTTCCCACCAGCCCAGGTACAAGTTGGTATAGGATGGGGCACATTTAGTCCCCATCGCTGTGCCCTGGATCTGATGGTATAGTTTCTTATCAAAAAGGAAGTAGTTCTTGGTGAGCCCAAAAGATAGTAACTGCAACACGAAAGCACTGTGTGCTTTATATGAAGACCCCCTGGTTTTCAGGAAGTAGGCCACTGCGTCTATTCCCTTTTGATGGGGGATAGATGTATACAGCCCTTCCACATCGAGTGAGATCAAGATAGTGTCCTCTGAGGCACTGATATTGTCTATTTTGTTGAGGATATCCTTGGTATCCCTCAAGTAGGATGGATGGGCTGTTACAAAGGGCCTAAGGATGAGATCGACATAGTTACTAGCATGCTCAGTCAAATTGTCTATTCCTGACACTATTGGTCGTTCAGGGGGGGTTATGCTTGTGTATTTTGGGTAGGGAATAGAACGTCGCGATCCTAGGTTGTTTTACAAAGATGAAATCCATTTCTCTTTGTGAGATAAGATTCGCTTGTAAGGCTCCAGATAGTATGTTGAATAATTCCCTCTGGTATTCTAGCGTGGGATCGTTAGGGAGTACTTCATAGCACCTTCTATCAGCTAGTACTTCATAGCACCTTCTATCAGCTAGAAGCCTTACATTCTCAGTGGCATAATCTTTGCTATTCTGGATGACTAGGTTGCCCCCTTTATCAGAGGGTTTAATGGTGATATTTTTGTCCTGTTCTAGTTCTACTAGTGCTGCGGCTTCCATTGGAGTAAGATTGTGGTGAGAGTCAAGGGGAGTATGTCTGAGGCTTTCTATTTCTTTAGTCACCAGGTCTACAAATACCGCTATATTTGAGTTTGCATTTAGCGGTGGCATGAATTTTGATTTGGGTCTTAGAGAAGTAAAGGGTCCCTCGCCCTCCATTCTCTCTGATTCAGCCGCAAGATCAGTAAGTAGCCTGAGGTTTTCAGTATCTACCTCGTTTAACGGGTCTATCCCCAGGTTAGTTGTTATAACCAAGTCTCTCCTTTTAAACATTTTGTGTAAAAGTAACTTCCTTGCGAACAGGTATAAATCCTTAACCCATTCGAAGGTGTCCATTTTGGAGGTAGGTGAAAAAGACAGGCCCGTTAACAATACATTTATATGATGTACAGTAAGTTGGCGATCAGATAAATTTATGATAAGGCCCGGGTACTAGACCAGATTACTATTACCCGGGTACTAGACCAGGGATACTAGACCAGACTCCTACACCCATGATGACAAACACTAACGGCGACACCGACCCGGGCCTTATCATAAATATATGGGGGACATGGCTACATCTATATGCAGCCATGTCCCCTCTGGCTCCCCGGTCCTCCTACTTCTCCCTTACCTCCGCTGCCATGGGGGATGTTGTGGGGACGGCTGGTGAGGCGAGCCACTCACCGGGAGCTCGCGCCGTACCCGGCTAGAGGGGGCCACCATCTTGGATTGCGCACGCAGGCGCGAGAGTAAGCGCATACGCTGGAGGACTCGCGGCGGCCTTTAAAGGTGCAGACATGCGCATTAGATACACAGCGATGGCCAATACAATTCAGCTCCGCCGGGGGAACTACAATCCCCAACAGCCCTAGGGGCTGCTTGTCAGGTGGGGAGAGGCAGCCAATAGGGATAGAGGATTCTCCTGCACTAGGATATACATTTTCGCGCACTTAGACCGCGCGTTAGTCGGAGCTGGGATGCAGAGAAGGTAGGGTGTGCTTGTGCAGGGGGCTAGATTGTGGTTGCTGCAGGGACAGGCCAATAGATAGGGACACAGACAGGACACAGCTGCAGTCTGGCTTCAGGTGTTGTGGGACTAGACACCCAGCTAATACAGAGACTATCCAAGGTGGTACAATCCCTGTGGGACCCACCTACCGTGGGGGCGTTGCGGGTTACTGCTAAGGATCCGTGGATTCCATTCTAAGTACAGCATCTGCGTGCCCGGGTGTGGACACACCCGACAGGTACCCAACTACGTGCACCAACTCACCTTCACCTTTGGGGCAGCACTGTCTCACATGGGTGGGTGATTCTGGGGACGCTGGGACAGTACGGTGCCCGAAGCACCTCAGTTCATTGGGGTAACCCTGCAGGGGTATGGACACGGTGTTGGGGATACACAGTGAGGGGTTGCGGCCTTGCGAGGCCTAGGGTTATAGTACTGTCATTGGTTATTATTGCTTATATGTATACAGTAAGTGCTTGTTTTATTACATCAGTGTGTATTGTACATATTTGGTCCTACACGGGGTTATCCCACATAGTTAGGATCCTGCGCAGGTGGAGGAAGAATCAGGTATACCCCAGGCTCCCAGCGGCGGAGGTTCATGCCTCCTGTGAGCCACAGGTAAAGCACCACATACACCATAGACGCCTTATCTCCCAGGGTGGGGGAATAAGCGCTACATTTTGGAGGCACTGCTAAAATCTCCGACCTGGGGTGCCCAACTTAAATTAAAAGAGGTCTGATCAGTCTAGGACCAAGTCCATAACGTCCCGCAAGAGCGTCCACGAATGTGCCCTGCGGCACCACACATCTCGCCATGTGGTCGCTGTTAGTCGAGTCCCAGTTTCCCTGCCTTGACCCAACTTACAAACTTCCCTGAGACAGATACTAGGGTTCACAAAAGCTAAATGGGATACCGACATACAGTGGAGTACCCTCCTGGTTGATTGCCGCCATGGCATTACAGGGGTCAATGCCCCGCCGTTCTTACAGCTCCCTGACGCCCAGCCAGGTGGGAGTCCACTTATCTACCATAGAGAAAAAGCTGGCAAAATGCGCTGCACCACTTTCAATGAATAAGTGAAGAGCGTGAAATATAAAACGAATTTATTAAGAGCAGAAACAGGAGAACACTACACTGACATGTTTCTCTCCGTGGAGCTTTATCAAAGTGTTTAAAATCTTACCTCCTGCCCTGGTTTTTGTATGCTCGCCGAACCCGGAAGTATCTCCACAGATTCGCGCCGTACAGACTGACGTGATGACGTCAAAATCTTCATCACGTCAACCAGTGCAACAAAACAAACTTTATTGTGCTCACAAACACTAACACCATACAAAAACAACATAAACAATAATGGATGTGGGTTATAACATAAAAATATACAGTGAAATAAGGAAAAGAAGAAAAACAAAAGTACTATTATGTTGTCCAGACACATATACTAAAAATAAAAACATGGTTTAAAAAAAAAAGGAGAATGTTGTAAGATTGAATTATTCTCACCACAAACTTGGACCATATGTGCTCCCATTGGAATGTCTGGTGAGCATTATAAGTATGCAAATGTCGTTATTATATAAATGTTAAAGTAATTGTTTATATTTAAACAAGACTTCAGCATTGGTATACATAATACCTTAAACTAAGTATGAGTATTTATACAAATAAATAAATATATATTCCATATTGATGGATCAACTTTAGTTTAGATATGTATATAAATATACCCAAAATACATATTCAAAATGAGCAATACCTAAAACAAGGGACAGAATATATGTATATTGGAAAACATATGTAATAACATATCATATGATAATCATATTTAATGCATTAATAATTAAAGCTCAGGATATATTATTCCTATACTAATCCAATGGTGAAAAAGAATTTTGAATTCCATGGTTTTACATATCAGGACATAACAATCATCTATCTATTCCTTAGCAGGTCTTAAAATTAGGTAAATACAACCTCAGAGGAACAACACATGACATATTACACCGTCATGATTTATTTAACAAAAATAAAGCCAAAATGGGGAAGCCATGTGTGAAAAACTAAGTACACCTTATGATTCAATATCTTGTAGAACCACCGTTAGCAGCAATAACGTGAAGCACCCTATTTCCTCGATTCTAAGACGCACCGTTGCTTTAATTTAAAAAAATTGGGGGGAAATCCCCACTATATTAAATGCGTAGATTTTTTTTTTTAACTAGCAGACAATAGCACACATTTATCTGAAGGAGGGGAAGGAAGGGGGACGGGTAGGGGGGAGGTGGAGGACGGGAGGGGGGAGAGGGAAAGTGGGAGGGACAAACAGACAGACACACACACAGAGAGACAGACACACACAGACATAGAGAGACAGACGCAGAGAGGGGGGCGGGGGAGGCTCGTGGTGCCGGCAGCGCAGCTGTGAGTAGCAGAGGCCGACGGAGGGCTTGTGGGGCATGCAGCAGCCACACACTATTGAATCAATGTCTCCTGTGTGGGGGCCGGCACTTCCACCAAGCAGAGCGGGGGAGGACGGGGGCTTGTGGTGCATGCAGCCGAACACAAACTGCTCCTTCTGTGTGGGGGGCGACACTTCTAGCAAGCAGAGGAGGAGGGGGGCACACTACACTGCTCTGCTCCTTGTTTGCTCTGCTCCTGTGTTGGGACTGGCACTTGGGGGGGAGGGGAGTCGCGGAGCAAGCGGGGGACACTGCTCTGCTCCTTCTGTGTTGGGACCGGCACTTGCGCGGGGGGGGGGAGGGGTGGGATGTGCAGGGCATGCAGCGGGACACACTGCTCTGCTCCTTCTGTGCTGGGACCGGCACTTGCGAGGGGAGGGAGGTGGTGGTGGAGTCGCAGAGCAAGCGGGGGGGACACTGCTGAAACCACCGATAGCAGCTTAGGTTAAAGGCTGAAAGCTGCTGTGGCTTGTTCTGCAGCGCCCCCTGGCGGCTTTTCTTTTCTTTTTTTTCAGTTCATCGATTTGTGAGATGCAGGTTTTTTTTCAGCCACGTGAAATTGGGGGAAAAGTGCATCTTACAATCGAGGAAATACGGTAATTGTTTTCTGTATGACTTTACCAGTCTCTCACATCGTTGTGGAGGAATTTTGTCGCACTCTTCTTTACAACGTTGCTTCAGTTCGTTAGGTTTGAGGGCATTTATTTATGCACAGCTCTCTTAAGGTCCAGCCACAGTATTTCAATCGGGTTGAGGTCTGGACTTTGACTGGACCATTGCAACACCTTGATTTTTTTCTTTTTCAGCCATTCTGTTGTAGATTTGCTGGTGTGCTTGGGATCATTGTCCTGTTGCATGACCGAATTTCGGCCAAACTTTAGCTGTCGGACAGATGGCCTCACATTTAACTCTAGAATACTATACAGAAGAGTTCATGGTCGACTCAATTACTGCAAGGTTCCCAGGTCCTGTGGCTGCAAAACAAGCCCAAATCATCACCCCTCCACCACCGTGCTTGACAGTTGGTATGAGGTGTTTGTGCTGATATGCTGTGTTTGGTTTTCGCCAAACGTGGCGCTGTGCATTATGGCCAAACATCTCCCCTTTGGTCTTGTCTGTCCAAAGGACATTGTTCCAGAAGTCTTGTGGTTTGTTCAGATGCAACTTTGCAAACATAAGCCGTGCTGCCATGTTCTTTTTAGAGAGAAGAGGCTTTCTCCTGGCAACCCTTCTAAACAAACCATACTTGTTCAGTCTTTTTCTAATTGTACTGTCATGAACTTTAACATTTAACATGCTAACTGAGGCGTGTAGAGTCTGAGATGTAACTCTTGGGTATTTTGCCATTTCTGTGTGCATTGCATGGTCTGACCTTGAGGTGGATTTGCTGGGACGTCCACTTCTGGGAAGATTGGCAACTGTCATGAATGTTTTCCACTTTTGAATAATCTTTCTCACTGTAGAATGATGTACTTTAAATTGTTTGGAAATGGCCTTATAACCCTTCCCAGATTGATGAGCAGCAATAATTGCTTCTCTAAGATCATTGCTGATGTCTTTCCTCCTTGGCATTGTGTTAAAACACACCTGAATGCTCCAGACCAGCAAACTGCTAAAACTTCAGCATTTATAGAGGTGGTCACACTTGCTACTGATCAATTAATCAAGGGCATTTGATTAGCAGCACCTGTCTGCTACTTAGCATCTTAATTCCTATGGAAGCAGTAAGGGTGTACTTAGTTTTTCACACATAGCTTCTCCATTTTGGCTTTATTTTTGTTACATAAATCATGACACTGTGTAATATGTCATGTGTTGTTGTTCATTTGAGGTTGTATTTACCTAATTTTAAGACCTGCTAAGGAACAGATGATTGTTATGTCCTGATATGTAAAACCATAGAATTCAAAGAGGGTGTACTTTCTTTTTCACACAACTGTATATGTGTATATATATATATATCATCACGTTTTACGTTATGGTGGGTGAAAAAGGCAACAAGAAACCTCCACCGTACTGCATATAGCAAATAGAAAAATCACTTGTGAGCACATTCAAAGCCAGCAGTACAACCAACTTCACACTGATGATACCCATTAAGGTTGAAACATGTCTGTGAATGGTTTCTCTAGCTGCATCTGATTCCCATGCTGTGCTTTAAAGCTGTGTTAACAGCGAGCATTAGCTTATATGGGCTCCATTTATACTCCTTGAGAAAGGGCAGTCTATGCCCGAAACACATGGGAGAAGATTCCCCCCCTTTTTTTGTTTGTTCTGAGTGTTCCTTTCATGTAGTTTAATAAATATTTCCTGTTTTTAAATCCATCTGGTGAGTCCCAGTCCCTTTTGAGTGGTTGCCGCATCGATCAACTTTTTTTCTATGGGCTCCATGTAGCAATGGCTTTTCAGGCAAAAGGTGACACGGTGTGCTCATTTGCATATCATTTCCCAGAATCCCTTGCTGCAGTTGAAGCACTGTATGCTGGGTAATATATATAAATATATATATACAGTGTTCGATAAACCTATACATTTGCACGCCCCGGGCGAGTGGATTTAACATCGTGGCGAGCTCCTATTGGCCCAAACAGCACACGTGTGGTACTAGGTGGCGAGTAGATTTTTTTTGTTCGGAGAGTAGATTTTTTGGTGATTTGTCGACCACTATATATATATATACTGCTTAATTTTAACTTACACATTGTGAGTGTTTTTAATCCCCCCACTCATTCTTCCCTACATTAAATGTTACAGTGTTACACTATGGGGCGTGCGCTCTGTTTTGTTTTTCTTATAGATTTTGCTGTGGAACTGGTTATTCCATGTAGAGCTGCCGTGGGCCACTGGATTATGTACATTGTCCTGGTGCTACCTGTCAGGACTCATTTTAGGGTTTGGACATTGGACTTTGTTTTTGTTATTTTATGTATATAAGTGTTCATTTTAGTATATTATTGTTAATAGATAATTAATTATTTTATATCAGGGTGTTTTAGTATCATTTATTGTTATTTGCATTTATATTTGTATACCTTTTGGCGCTACTTTCTTTTCCTGTTATATATATATATATATATACATATATATATATATATATATATATATATATATATATATATATATATATATAAATGAAGCAGTCAGCACTCTAATGTAAAGCAAAAGGCAGTTGCTAGTCCCATAGGAATCCACAAATCATACGAACCAGCCCAAAGACCAGTAAGGAGACAGCAACCAGCGAGGTCTACACCTCGCTGGTTGTTGTCTCCTTACTGGTCTTTGGGCTGGTTCGTATGATTTATATATATATATATATATATATATATATATATATATATATATATATATATATATATATATATATATACATATATATATATATATACACACACACACACACACACACACACACGTCGACAAATCACCAAAAAATCTACTCGCCGGAAAAAAAAAATCTACTCACCACCTAGTACCACACCTGAAGTATATATATATATGGTTTTTGAGGCAAAAAGTGACACTGTGTGCTCATTTGCATGTCATTTCCCAGAATCCCTTGCTGCAGTGGAAGTGCTGTATGCTGGGTGATAATCGGGAAAGGCGGGGTTGCAGACCTGCCTAAGACATGCAGATGAGCATACAGTTGTATTTGCATATTTGCTTTCCTGTGGAGAGTTTTTGTCACTTTTTTTACTCACCATAACTTAACTCAGTATTATATATATACAGTGTTCGACAAATCTCCCAAAAATCTACTCGCCCAACCAAAAAATCTACTCGCCCAACCAAAAAATCTACTCGCCACCTAGTCCCGCCCCCAACCCTGCCCCTAGTCCCGCCCCCAACCCCGCCCCTAGTCCCGCCCCTAGTCCCGCCCCCAACCCCGCCCCTAGTCCCGCCCCCAACCCCGCTTTAAAATAAAATATATAAATAAAATACATTTAATAAATTCCTAGTCAGAACAACATTCGTTTTTGACATAAATGAATTTATTGTATTACATTATACTACAATTAGTCCTTGTTACGTGTGTGTGTGTGTGTGTGTGTGTGTGTGTGTGTGTGTGTGTGTGTGTGTGTGTGTGTGTGTGTGTGTGCGTGCGTGTGTGTGTGTGTGTGTGTGTGTAAATGTCGGATCTAGAAATAAAAGACAGGTGTGAATGACTAGTTTCCCGAACCCCTTAACCAGTGTCTGGACGTCCCCGCGTCACAATATCTAAAGCACCAATCCCGCCTGGGATCTTACCTGATCCGCAGTCCCTCAATGTCTAGGTACCCGCATTCATGCAATGTTATACATTGGAGGGGAGGTGTTCCCTACCTGTCTTCTGTTTTTGGGGGGATTCCGATGTCTTCTGTGTGAAGCTTGAGTCAGATCTGGAAGAAAGCAGTGTAGGTTATTTCGGTGTAGTATAGGGCAGTTAAGATATATAGGGTAAATAAGAGATCCAGAGTGTGTGAGAGAGAGAGACAGAGAAAGAGAGACAGAGACAGAGACACAGGGAAAGAGACAGAGAGAGACGCAGAGAGAGAGAGACGCAGAGAGAGACGCAGAGAGACACACACACACAGAGAGAGAGACACAGAGAGAGAGAGAGACACAGAGAGAGAGAGAGAGACACAGAGAGAGAGAGAGACACAGAGAGAGAGAGAAACACAGAGAGAGACAGAGAAAGAGAGAGACACACAGAGAGAGAGAGACACACACAGAGAGAGAGAGAGACACACACAAAGAGAGAGACACACACACAGAGAGAGACACACACACACAGAGAGAGAGACACACACAGAGAGAGAGAGAGAGAGAGAGAGATATGAGAGAGAGAGATATGAGAGAGAGAAAGAGAGACACACAGAGAAAGAGAGACACAGAGAAAGAGATAGAGAGAGAGGCACACAGAGAGATAGAGAGAGAGGCACACAGAGAGATAGAGAGAGACACACACAGAGAGATAGAGAGAGAGACACACAGAGAGATAGAGAGAGAGACACAGAGAGAGAGAGAACACACACACAGAGAGAATGAGAGACAAAGACAGAGAGAGTGCGGCAGAGAGAGGGTGACAGGGAAAGGGTGAGGGCGACAGGGAGAGGGTGACAGGAAGAGGGTGAGGGTGACAGGGAAAGGGTGAGGGTGACAGGGAAAGGGTGAGGGTGACAGGGAAAGGGTGACACAGGGAGAGGGTGACACAGGGAGAGGGTGACACACACTCACAGACACACACAAACACTCACTCACAGACTCAAACACGCACACACACACATACACACAACCACTCACATACATTCAGACTCAAACACACACAAACACACAGACACACAACACACAGACACACAACACACAGACACACACACACACACACACACACACAGACACACACAGACACACACACAGACACACACACAGACACACTCACAGACACATACACTCACTCACAGGCACACACACACAGACACACACACCCACTCACAGGCACACACACACAGACACACACACCCACTCACAGACACACACAAACACACACACACAGACACAAACACACTCACACAAACAGACACACACAGACACACAGACACACACCCACACACACCGACACTTACAGACACACACCCACACTCACAGACACACACCCACACTCACACTCACAGACACACAAATACACACCCACCCACACTCACAGACACCCACACTCACAGACACCCACACTCACAGACACCCACACTCACAGACACCCACACTCACAGACACCCAGACTCACAGACACCCACACTCACAGACACCCACACTCACAGACACCCACACTCACAGACACCCACACTCACAGACACACACAACCACAGACACACACCCATGCACAGACACACACACCCACAGACACCCACACTCACAGACACTCAGATACACACACCCACAGACACACACACCCACAGACACACACACACCCTCACAGACACACACACCCACACTCGCAGACACACACACCCACACTCACAGACACACACACCCACACTCGCTGACACCCACACTCGCAGACACCCACACTCGCAGACACCCACACTCGCAGACACACTCACTGGGTGGGTGACTGGGTTGGTATTTATTGGAAGGGAGGGGGCCTACCTGTTCCTCCAGGGCCTGCTTGTCCTCCACATGCTGCTCCACATGCCAGGGGATCGGGCAGGAGTTGCAGGAGGATCGGGGGGCCAGCGGGAAGATCGGGGGGCCCGCGGGAGGATCGGGGGGCCAGCGCGAGGATCGGGGGCCAGCGCGAGGATCGGGGTGGTCGGGGGGCCAGCTGGGGGGTCAGCTGGGGGGTCAGCTGGGGGGTCGGGGGGCCAGCGGGAGGATCGGGGGGCCAGCGAGGGGGGGCAGGGGGCAAGCGGGAGGATCGGGGACCAGCGGGGGGACAGCCGGACAGGCGCACGGTGCAGCCGGTTGGGGGGTCAGGCAGCCATGCTGGGGGGGGGGGTCAGGCAGCAATTTTGGGGAGGTCAGGCAGCCAGACAGGAGGTCGGCATTAGTTGCCGGAGGGGATCGGAGGCCAGCAGGGAACAGCCGCATGGCCACACCAACCTCCCAGATGGGAAACGTGGCCGGGAACTTTTCCAAAAACCCCTTCCCCCCCTCCAGCGCGCGCACACGCACACCCCCCTCCCTCTACCTCCCGCCAGGCTGCTTCCCTTCTTCCCCGCTCCTATTACCCTGCCTGCGCAGGTGCCAAAGGAGCGTGGGACAGAGGGGAAGCACCTACCTTGTCTCCCAGCCCTGGGCAGCAGCTGCGGGCACCCCCCCTCCCAGCCTACATCTGGGGACCCCCCCTCCCAGCCTACATCACTCACAGACACCCACACTCACAGACACACACACTCACAGACACACACACTCACAGACACACACACCCACAGACACACACACCCATGCACAGACACACACACCCACAGACACCCACACTCACAGACACTCAGATACACACACCCACAGACACACACATACCCTCACAGACACACACACCCACACTCGCAGACACACACACCCACACTCGCAGACACACACACCCACACTCGCAGACACCCACACTCGCAGACACCCACACTCGCAGACACCCACACTCGCAGACACCCACACTCGCAGACACACTCACTGGGTGGGTGACTGGGTTGGTATTTATTGGAAGGGAAGGGGCCTACCTGTTCCTCCAGGGCCTGCTTGTCCTCCACATGCTGCTCCACATGCCAGGGGATCGGGCCGGAGTTGCAGGAGGATCGGGGGGCCAGTGGGAAGATCGGGGGGCCCGCGGGAGGATCGGGGGGCCAGCGCGAGGATCAGGGGGCCAGCGCGAGGATCGGGGTGGTCGGGGGGCCAGCTGGGGGATCGGGGGGCCAGCGGGAGGATCGGGGGGCCAGCGAGGGGGGGCAGGGGGCAAGCGGGAGGATCGGGGACCAGCGGGGGGACAGCCGGACAGGCGCACGGTGCAGCCGGTTGGGGGGTCAGGCAGCCATGCTGGGGGGGGGGGTCAGGCAGCCATTTTGGGGAGGTCAGGCAGCCAGACAGGAGGTCGGCATTAGTTGCCGGGGGGGATCGGAGGCCAGCAGGGAACAGCCGCATGGCCACACCAACCTCCCAGATGGGAAACGTGGCCGGGAACTTTTCCAAAACCCCCTTCCCCCCCTCCAGCGCGCGCACACGCACACCCCCCTCCCTCTACCTCCCGCCAGGCTGCTTCCCTTCTTCCCCGCTCCTATTACCCTGCCTGCGCAGGTGCCAAAGGAGCGTGGGACAGAGGGGAAGCACCTACCTTGTCTCCCAGCCCTGGGCAGCAGCTGCGGGCACCCCCCCTCCCAGCCTACATCTGGGGACCCCCCCTCCCAGCCTACATCTGGGGACCCCCCCTCCCAGCCTACATCTGGGGACCCCCCCTCCCAGCCTACATCTGGGAACCCCCCCTCCCAGCCTACATCCGGGCCCCCCCCCCCCTCCCAGCCTACATCCGGGGACCCCCCCTCCCAGCCTACATCCGGGGACCCCCCCCTCCCAGCCTACATCCGGGGACACCCCCCTCCCAGCCTACATCCGGGGACCCCCCCTCCCAGCCTACATCCGGGGACCCCCCCCTCCCAGCCTACATCTGGGGACCCCCCTCCCAGCCTACAACCCGGGACCCCCCCTCCCAGCCTACATCCCGGGACCCCACCTCCCAGCCTACATCCCGGGACCCCCCCTCCCAGTTTACATCCCGGGACCCCCCCTCCCAGCCTACATCCCGCCCTGGGCAGCAAGCTGGCATCGGGTGCAGGGGGAGGGGCTGACCCAGAGCTGCCAGCCGGCCCTCTTCCTCATGTCAGGCCAATCAGGGAGGGAGATTACTTATTTATTTATTAAAAAAAAAATTCATAGAGCCGCAGCAGCGGCCTAATTCCACTCGCCAGCGTCCTAAATCCACACGCCACGGGCGTGTGGTTATCATTAATTGTCGAACACTGTATATATATATATAAAGCAGAAAATAGCCGTGTTAGTCCAGTTGCGATAGTGCAGAATAAATGAGTTCTCCAGTATTCGGTGATACCTTTTTTATTGGACGAACAATTTATCACCGAATACTGGAGAACTCATTTATTCTGCACTATATATATATATATATATATATATATAATTATATATATAATTTTTTTTATTTTAATATATATAATATTATTATTTACAATCTCGAAGACTGTCTTATTGTGTTTACAATACTTGTATTACTGTATACGTGTGGATACGTTCCACAGATATAACACAGAGAATAGTGCTTTTGATTCAGTATCAGAATATAACTATTCCGCTGGAAATTATCTGGGTCGGGAAGCAGTGATCCCGTCATAATAGGATGGGCTTATAAGGGTGTGAGCAGGTCAGAAGTCTGTGTCCTACCTCCAGATGGGCAAAGCCTATTCCCTCATGTCATGTGCTGACATTGAGAGACAAGGAGAAAATAAATAATCAGTGAGTAAAATGTCAGTGTTTCCCCAGGCACTCCGTTATATAAGCATGTCCTGCCAGGTACAAATGAGCTGAATGTGAGAAACTGGAGGTGATCGAGGAACAAATTAATGAGGGTGTGAGGGATCAAACCCCCCTATTTATTATGGTGGGGTAAGGTAAGGGGAAGTTACTGCACTGGTTTCTCTGCATTACCTACTTCTCACCGTATGAAATAGGAAAGTGAGACTGTGTCAGTATGGAGCAGAACTGCTGGACCTGAGAGAGTATCGGGAGCATTTATCAAAGTCTCACTCATGTACTGTATCTGCTTTTTATTCTTACTATGGAACATTACAGTATGTTACTATGTTACACTATGATGACTTTACTGGGAGACTCAAGAACACCTGCTCTGTCTCCAAAGGTCAGCTCACAAGTGAGCTAAGGAGTCACTTCCTGTCTCAACAGACAGGCTTTTGTAAGCAATCTAAATCAGGCAGGTGGTGTTTATTAATTGACTACCAGCAGTTAACCACCACACTGCTGGATTAAAGGCACATTACTTGAACAGGGATTACTCCCCTGTTACATACTGTATCTGCTTTTTATTCATACTATGGAACAGTACAGTATGTTACTATGTTACACTATGATGACTTTACGGGTCTTTTGGCTGTTAATCTCCGACTCTCTTTATACTTTTCTAGATGGTTGTGTTGTGACACAATCCTGAGCCATTAAAGTTTTGCAGGGTTTGAAATTACGTTCCTGTTTGCGAATGGACCATATGTGTTTTTTGGTGCCCCTGTCTTCTCCGACTCCTTTGGGGTTAATGATTTAGGTGTGAAAGAGCTGATACTAAATTCTGTATATTTGTCCAAAAAAAACTGATCATTACAATTCTGTTTTATATACAGGCACATTCTAAAACCCAACACATATAGATTAAGTAACCTCCGATCAGCACCACCTGAGCAGCACTGCCCACTGCCAGCACCTCCAGAGCAGCACTGCCCACTGCCAGCACCTCCAGAGCAGCACTGCCACCACCTTCAGAGCAGCACTGGCCACTGCCAGCACCCCCAGAGCAGCACTGCCAACTGCCAGCACCTCCAGAGCAGCACTGCCCACTGCCAGCACCTCCACAGCAGCACTGCCCACTGCCAGCACCTCCAGAGCAGCACTGCCAACTGTCAGCACCTCCAGAGCAGCACTGTCCACTGCCAGCATGGATCCACGCTTGTTAAGTGAGTAGAGGAGATCGTTTAGTGTCTTTGGAATATGCAAGGGGGGAATATCTGATTATTTGGCAGTTATGCGAGTCAAACACCCAAACTAATCTTATTTTCTTATAGAACCATCAGCAGGTAAGAAGATAATATATCTTCACCTCTGTCATGTTCTGCCAGAAGGGCTAGTAATACATTTTTTACAAGAGGTATTATATTATACCAATATCAGAGGAGGTGAAATCACAAGAAGCGCCCCCACTCCCAGCTTTACATGATGGATTTTCCTTTTCTTATTGCCAGGTTTCCCAGTGGATGTACCAGAGAGTTTAGAGATTAAGTCAGAGAAAGAAGAACCGAACACTGAGGAGCATCTGACCCCAATAAAGAGTGAAGCTGTTCTATTTCCTGTCTCTGGTGAGTACCTTTTCACCTTTGTCTGCACAAAGGGGTGTTATCTTGTTACAAGGCGCATGGTCACATTTAGTGAATATTCATGGTTAATTGCCTCTCATAGGAAGTCCCCAGGCCTGCTGGGTGTTCTGGGAAAAGCCACATGCAGCAGAGTTAGAAGTGCAATATGGCTCTCAAACACGTATAAAGGTTGGAAATGCAGAGTTATGGGCGTCTGACCATCAATAGATGCGATAAAACGCATTTGGGAAAACAAATTCAAGGGACCCTTCCCTAACTAACCTGGTTCCCCAGCTTAAATAATACCTTCTCATTTAGGGTCATTAGTTGCGCAATAATAGCCACAGTCTTTAGACATAGCTTAACTGATAGATGGGGGACAGCGTCCCAAGAGTCCATGCAATTTTTCCAGACAGTGAAAGTCATGATGAGGGCGTCCTCCCCGAACTGGATACAGGGGAGCAGAGTGCCCCCAGCCTCCAGGCTCCAGGAGAGAAAATGAAGCGGCAAACTTAGCTGCCATACTGTAAATACCTGTTTCTCAATTAGGATAGCAAGTGAGGGAGAACTAGATGATTAAACGGACAAGTTTTCATCCCTCTGTAGGACGATAGTTGCGGCGCGCATACGCCGATAATTTTCTCTTTCCCTTCTTGGATAAGAGCTTTGCAGGGCTTCTGAATAATTTGAATGCTTTTCTTCCTTTTCAATACATTTAGTCCACGTGTGAGAAAATTCTGTTCCTTGCATACATCTCGCAATTCTGCTCTCAGAGCCTCCATCTCTTCCTAGCGCTGGCATCTGTGTGCATGAACGCATCCCTCATTACGTTTAGGAACTCTGCCTTCATTACGTCTAGGGCATCTACAAATCCCGTGTATAGGGCCCCATCAGCTTGCCTTTCCCAGGTTTCTTTCTCCTGGTCATCCTGACTGTTGGGGATGGAGCAGCGTCTCTGCTCCTCTAGCTCATTCTTCAGTTTCTGGACCTGCTCGTGCTCCCTCTCATACTGCTCTGCGGGGACACACTGGGTACTCAGACGCTCATTCCTGAAAGGACACCACTTTATGTGGTCAGACACATGACACAATAAACACATTTTGTCCTCCACTTTTGCACTTTCAGGTGTTTTCTTCACCCTGACCTCTGGAGGTGCTATTGCGTCAATACTTTTCACACTTTTCCCTGTGTATGCTGTATGCAGAACTGGTATCATACACAGTAGGACAGCCTTTACTCACAGAGTCTGTACATTACTTCGGCTGGGCAGCCATTTTAAACCCCCACATTTATTTGCAAACACACAGACTTTTTAGTGTCGACCCACATTCTCCACCATAAGTGACAAACACCACCCTTGCATAGCGCTGACGTCTGTCTGGGCTCTTACCGACACAGTCTTCTAGGGTTTATTTAGAAAAAACAAAAGAATAAGAGGTAATGAATAAGATGAAAATAGGGTTGCAATAGAAAGTAAGGTCAACCCAAAAAAGTTCTTTAAGTACCTTAATAACAAAAAATGATAAAAGAAAATATAGGTCCCTTTCAGTGTGAGATGGGTAGGCAGATTATTGGAGATAAGGAAAAAGCTGAGGTATTAAACAAATTCTTTGCCTCTGTGTTTACTAGGGAAGAATCAAGTTCAATAGTAGTGCCGCAGGAGGAAGCCACAACCTCCAATGAACAATTGGTTAACTGGGGAAAAAGTTCATAAGCGACTTGAAAAAATGAAAGTAAATAAGGCACCTGGCCCCGATGGCATACATCCAAGAGTTGTCAAGGAGTTAAGCTCAGTAATAGCAAAACCATTATATTTAATATTCAAGGACTCCATTTCCATAGGCTCAGTACCACAAGATTGGCGTAAAGCAGATGTGTGCCTATATTTAAAAAGGGAGCTAGATCACAACCGGGAAATTACAGACCTGTAAGCATGACTTCAATAGTAGGGAAACTACTTGAAGGTTTAATACGGGATAATATTCAGGAATACCTAATGGAAAACAAAATTATTAGTAATAGTCAGCATGGATTTATGAAGGATAGATCTTGCCAAACTAACCTTATTTGTTTCTTTGAGGAGGTAAGTAGGAATTTAGACCAGGGTAATGCAGTTGATGTGGTCTACTTAGATTTTGCAAAGGCTTTTGATACGGTTTCACACAAGAAGTTGGTGTACAAAATAAAGAAAATTGGACTCAGTAATAATGTATGCACCTGGATTGAAAACTGGTTAAAGGACAGACAACAGAGGGTTGTCATAAATGGAACTTTTTCAGGTTGGCCTAAAGTCGTGAGTGGAGTACCTTAGGGATCGGTACTGGGACCCCTGCTTTTTAACTTTTTTATTAATGACCTTGAGGTTGGGATCGAGAGCAAAGTCTCCATCTTTGCTGATGATACTAAATTGTGTAAGGTAATAGAATCAGAGCAGGATGTAATTTCTATTCAGAAGGACTTGGAGAGACTGGAAATGTGGGCAGGTAAATGGCAAATGAGGTTTAATACAGATAAATGTAAGGTTATGCATTTGGGATGCAAGAATAAAAAGGCGACTTACAAATTAAATGGAGATATATTGGGGGAATCCTTGATGGAGAAGGATTTAGGAGTGCTTGTAGACAGCAGGCTTAGCAATAGTGCCCAATGTCATGCAGTAGCTGCAAAGGCAAACAAGATCTTATCTTGCATCAAACGGGCTATGGATGGAAGGGAAATAAACATAATTATGCCCCTTTACAAAGCATTGGTAAGACCACACCTTGAATATGGAGTACAATTTTGGGCACCAATCCTAAGAAAAGACATTATGGAACTAGAGAGAGTGCAGAGAAGAGCCACCAAATTAATAAAGGGGATGGACATTCTAACTTATGAGTTGAGGCTAGCTAAAATAGATTTATTTACATTAGAAAAGAGGCGTCTAAGAGGGGATATATAACTATATACAAATATATTCAGGGACAATACAAGGAGCTTTCGAAAGAACTATTCATCCCACGGGCAGTACAAAGGATTCTGGGCCATCCCTTAAGGTTGGAGGAAAGGAAATTTCAGTAGCAACAAAGGAAAGGGTTCTTTACAGTAAGGGCAGTTAAAATGTGGAATGCATTACCCATGGAGACTGTGATGGCAGATACAATAGATTTGTTCAAAAAAAGGTTGGACATCTTTTTAGATGGGAAAGGTATACAGGGATATACCAAATAAGTATACATGGGAAGGATGTTGATCCAGGGATTAATCTTATTGCCAATTCTTGGAGTCAGGGAGGAATTAATTTTTCCCCTTAATGGGGTTTTTTGTTTGCCTTACTCTGGATCAATAAGTAAGTATAGATATAGGATAAAGTATCTGTTGTCTAGATTTAGCATAGGTTGAACTTGATGGACCTACGTCTTTTTTCAACCTCATCTAATATGTAACTATGTAGGTAGCAGTATAGTGCGTAACTCAGACTTCTGCCTGTTTTATTTCGTCCCATTAGTGGACTCCAGATTTAATAGATACATGTTGGAGGCACTCAGCCATTAACCTTCAGTTGTTTACTCATATTAGTGTCTTAACTCTATGCCCAGAACATACTTGAAAACAAGATGTAACTCTCAATGTATTACTTCCTGGAAAAATGTTTTATAAATAAATAATAAATAAGTGACACTAAACATTTCAAACACCGTCACTTTAAGAAACAAAAGAAACCATAAAAGTAACACCTATCCCTTTTTAGGGATCTAACTATACAGTAGTATCAGCCTCTCTAAGGGTTGCTGGGCCAACTAACCTGGTTCCCCAGCTTAAACAATACCCTCTTGTGATGTGGGGAGGAAGGGGTTTAACTGATTTGCTATGCATTACTGTGTTTGCCCTGTCCCAGCCATTTTTATTCCCCATTTGCAGGCCATTCCCTGCCTGCAAGGTTAAAAGAAAAGATGCATTGCTTGCCATACCCTCTACCCGACACATGATGGCAGTCTAGCAGCTGGCATTTCGATGAGAAATACCAATTCTAGAACGAAAGCACCCAGAAACCTAATTTTTGAGGTGCAAGTACAGTAAGACATCACATGCGCATACATATAAAAATTACGGTTATAGGTGGGAGCAAGCGGGAACTTCACAACCCTTGTACAAGGGAGAGCTACAACAGAGAGAGTTGGTGGTGACCAATCCATGTACAGAGGGATTCAGGACGAGAATGGGAACGCCTTCCCTAACCCTCTTCCCTCCCCCTCTCTCCCTTTTCCCCTACCTGTCTGTCTTGTCGTCTTCCCCTCCCCATGTCGGTTAAATGTGGTTTGTCCGATGTAGAGTCTGTCCAACAGGACAGTGTAATGTAATGTTATTGATGTGATGTTTATTTGAAAATCAATAAAAAGAAAGTTGAAAAAAAAAATTACGGTTATAACACAAACGTAACATGTTGTTTTAATAAAGTGTGTAAAAACTGCAGATCTTAAATGTAAGGCAGGAGGTATTTTTTGTAAGTCCAAGCAGGAATTACTTGGACATCCAGCTGTGATATGGGTGACTGAACTTTGGTATTTTTATGACGGAGCCTCAAAGGGATCGAGCTGTTTAGCATCTCCCTGTCTAAAAGAGTGTCAGTTATGAAAAGACCCAGCAGACACATCATGTATACAAAACTGGCATACTGATGCACAACAGATGTCATGCTAGTGACACCTGAGTCAGAAATCAGACTCAATGGCACCAAGTTATGGTGTAGCCGAGGTATGCTAAGTGGCATGGGCGTCAACCTGACCCATGTGCCCTGCCTACCGGACAGCCCTTATGACCGGTCTTATGAACTGTGGGTAAACTGGCTATTGGTGGGTTAATAGTTCCCACGAGGGGCATTGGATCCACATGTTAAGATAGCTTTGGGCAGTCTATAACTGTAGCTCCCCAGGTATCCCCAGTGTGATTCCTGAATTTTAATCCATGATGTAAAGATGCAAGACTTTGTTCCAGCACAGCGGCAACTGGTCCAGGAGTGAAGGGGTTAATAACAACATAACCACAGGACTTTTAAAACCAAGGTTGCATTTCTGGCGCTTGCAAGCAAAGGACAATTTCTTTCGTTCCAAGGATAGTTTATTTTGTTCCCTTATCCTAGTAAGTGCTGTTTTAAGTGTATTCTGCAGATGTTGTGTGTTTGTCTATCAAGGAAATAAATCACAATTTATTTTGCAACTTGTTCTGTTCAATCAAGTACCCAGAAATATAAATGTGTTGATAAAGTTGGTGTCCATCGTGACACCTCTCATTTAGGGTAATCTCCAGTCTTTAGACATAGCTTAACTGATAGATGGGGACAGCATCCCAAGAGTCCAGGCAATTCTTCCAGAAAGTGATGATGGGGGCGTCCTCCCCGAACTGGATACAGTGGAGCAGCGTGCCCCCAGCCTCCAGAAGAGAGAATGAAGCAGCACGGCTAGCTGCCATATATACCTGTTTCTGTAATTAGGAGAGCAGGTGAGGGAGAACTAGCCCCCTTGTAAACTGTGGCCTGGACTTTCCATCCACCAGCCTGAGTAAATGTGAAGCTGTGGAATGGATCCTTTTGCATTATTCCTGCACTTTCTGAACTAAATCGGGCAGAAAGCTGCCTAATATCCTGGGACTAAGTCACAGTATTTATCACGTTTTTCACTTTTTTTAAGTTAAGATTATTTAGCACATTTATTGTCATCACCTCCTTCTTGTAGCGCCTTTTTAGTTTTCTATCACATGACCACCAGCAGGTAAGAAGATAATATATCTCCAACTCTTTGTCATTTTCTGCCAGAAGAGGTATTATATTATACCAATATCAGAGGAGGTGAAATCACAAGAAGTGCCCCCACTCCCAGCTTTACATGATGGATTTTCCTTTTCTTGTTGCCAGGTTTCCCAGTGGTTGTCCTGGAGATTAAAGAGTAAGGCGGCCCATTGTGGCTAGCATTGGATCTTTGGGAGATGGTTTGTCGCGATATGTTGATGGTTTGTTACAACCGATAGTTAAACATTTACCATCCTTTTTGAGAGACTCTACAGATCTGTTATGTGCTGCAAAAGCAGTTAAATGGCATAAGAACTATAGATGGGTTACGATGGACGTTATGTCATTATACTCCATCATTGATCATGACCAGGGTATTAAGGCTACTCCATTTTTCCTTCAGTCCTCCTCATTATCTATTTCACTTCGCACTTTTCTTTTAGATTCCATCACATTTTTATTGACTCACAATTATTTTTTATTTGAGTCACAGTTTTACTTGCAGACACAGGGTACGGCTATGGGTACCTCCTTTGCCCCATCGTATGCTAATCTTTTTACGGGTCTCTGGGAATCCACATTTATTTTTGGGTTTTTTAATCTTTTTCTGCATCATATTATTTTTTTACAAGCATTATATTGATGACCTGATTATGATTTTTGAAGGGGATTCACATTCACTGGACACTTTCATTAATACACTTAATTCCAATATGTTGAATAGTAACTTTACTTATGAACCCCATATTAATCACATTAATTATTTAGATATCACTTTATTTATTGACATTACAGGAGAAATACAGACTGACATTTATAGGAAACAAAATTCCAGAAATACCTTTCTTAAAGCGTATAGCAATCACCCCAGGTCACTCATCCGTGGTATACCCAAGGGGCAATACCTCCGCCTAAGGCGGCTTTGCTCTAACGAAGATTCTTTTCATCAACAGCCACCGAATTGGCAAACAGATTTTCTGTCAGGAGCGCAGAACAGGGGATACAGAGGAGGCTTACATGAATGCCAAACTCTGTACTCATGCTGAATTACTGTCTTAGGCTGAGCTTATAGTTGTGTGTGTGTGATTTTGTGTGATGGATTGTGTGTGTGTGTGTGTGTGTGTGTGTGTGTGTGTGTGTGTGTGTGTGTGTGTGTGTGTGTGTGTGTGTGTGTGTGTGTGTGTGTGTGTGTGTGTGTGTGTGTGATTTTGTGTGATGGATTGTGTGTGTGTGTGATTTTGTGTGATGGACTGTTTGTGCGCCGCCAACAGAATTCATGGGGCCCAGGACAAATGAAAGGAGCAGCCTCCCCCCCCCCCCCAACCCATAGCACATCTAACACGTACAGTAAATATTTTTATAGCGCGTACATTTTTCTTAACCCCCCAATACATATAAAACTATACCACACTCCCCCCAATACATCTACAAATATACCCCACTTCCCCCAATACATCTACCAATATACCCCACTCCCCCCAAAACATCTACAAATATACCCCACTCCCCCCCAATACATCTACAAATATACCCCACTTCCCCCCAATACATCTACCAATATACCCCACTTCCCCCCAATACATCTACAAATATACCCCAACCCCCAATACATATACAAATATACCCCAACCCCCAATACATCTAAAAATATACCCCACTCCTACACGAGAAGATTGAATCTATACCTGTCCCTACACGAGGGGGTGATAGAATTAAACAGCTTAATCAGCGTGAGATGTTTTGGATCCACTCACTTAATACTCTATCCCCTTTTGGGATTAATACAGAATGGGACCTAAAACATTTTCTCTAAGCTATATTATTCCTTTGCCCATTCTCAGGTTATATAATACTGAGTGTTTTTCATATACATTTGTTTCTATCATTGAGATACATATGTGTCTCTCTCTAGTCACATTTGATGAGTAGTATTGTATCCTTAATTTGGCAATTTTCTCAGTGTGGTTTATTTGCATTTTATTCATTATGTATTTTCCCCTTATCAAGATTCAAATTGTTCTTTGCTTTGGTAGTTGAGTTTACATTTATTATATGTATATTATTACGTGATTATATTTTTTTGTGTTACAGTTAATTTAATTAATCTAAGAATTTTATTCTCCACATCCTATCCACTTTTAAATTTGATGCATTTTCATTTAATTGTTATTGTCCTTATGAGTCTATTTAAGTTTATTGTTATTGTATTCTTTATTGTGTCCTTTTGCTGGATTTCTCCCCCACAGTTATACTGCCTTCTTTCCGTTGTTACATTTTCCCCGGACTGTTTTGTTCCCATGGAACATTTTTACCTGGGATACAGGTAGGCAGTGTTTCCGGCGCGGAGTGCCTATAACGTGACACTCTTTAGACTCAGGAAACCACTATGTGATAAAGCGCCCATGTTGAGAAATGCGTTGGAGGTTTCTCTTTTAACTTAGGCTGTGTCTCAATAACTCTTTTATTTTTTCTACTTTTGCCTCCAGTTCTTCTTTTCTCCAGTGCTCCCTTTTTCTTTGTTTTGAATGTGAGAGGAGAAGGAAAGAGAGGAGTCAAATATTACACCAAGGCCGCGTGCTTGGGAAATTATATGGATAGTATTTGTGACTGACAAAATATGACACAAAATGGAGCAGTTTAGTTTGTGGGTCTTATGGCAGAAGATTACATGGGCAGTGTAGTCACTGCATCCATTAGATTGTAAGCTCTCCAGGGCAGGGATTTCCGTTCCTATTGTCTGATTTTGTTTGTTGCACTTATTGCATTATAATTCCCTGTACTGTATTGTTTCTGCTGTAAAGCGCTGCGTACACTGCGGGCCTTATATAAATAAAGACATACATACATGGGCATTTACAGTATCTTTACACTATAAATTGCTGTCTGGTTTAGTTGATATTATTAACGCACTAATACTTTACTTCTCATGGGCATTTTAATGTTAATTATTTGGAGAATGTACATGTACCTTTAAATAATGCATACAGTAATAAATACAAGTTATATATGTATCAATGATTTCACTGTGAGAGCTGCTACAAATACATTTCAGGTCTTCGCGACCACCACCACAGTCATTAGGGGTCACTGGGTGTCCATGTGCCACAATTTTAAAACCCTGGGTGAAGAGAATATTTTGTTAATTAAGTATTGGTGAAATAAATTCTTCAGTGTTTTGGATTTGTAATTTGCGTTCAGTAATTTGATTTACAGATTGAAAACATTTGTTCTGTCTTTTTTGTTTACTTCTGTTAGAGATCGGCCTGAATGAGGAACAGAACTTGAGCTCTGATACATCCATAAGCTGTCTGACTCCTCGCAGCCAAGAAGTACCAAAAAACAATGATTCCTGCCACATTTTAGACACATACAAGGAATCAGTGCCACATGATGGTGAATTTACAGACCTTGTACAGCACACAGCGGAGACGGACTCTAAATATGGGTCCAGCAAAAGGTATGCGAGAGATTTAAGACGAAGCCGCGGTGCTCAGCCTTTTCTCTGTTGTCAGTGTGGCAAAAGCTTCTCACTGGACAGGGACGTGCTCACACACCTTTGTGTCCCCACTAGAGAGCAAACCTTTACATGTACAGATGGTGGGAGCAGTTTCTCACTGAAGGGGGAACTTCTTCCACACCAGATGATTCATTCTATAGTGTCTCCTTTTACTTGTACAGTGTGTGGGAAACAGTTAAGTACTAAGTGGACCCTCCTCAATCATCAGAGGATTCATACAGGAGAGAAACCATTCACATGTACAGAGTGTGGGAAACAATTCCATATTAAGAAAACCCTCCTCATGCACCAGATGACTCATACAGGAGAAAAACCATTCACATGTACAGAGTGTGGGAAACAATTTAGTATTAAGAAATACCTCCTCAGTCACCAGATGACTCATACAGGGGAGAAACCATTCACATGTGCAGAGTGTAGTAAAAGCTTTTCTCAGAAGGCGGAGCTCCTCAACCATGAGCGGATTCATACAGGGGAGAAACCATTCACATGTTCAGTGTGTGGGAAACAATTTCGTATTAAGAAAACCCTCCTCAGACACCAGATGACTCATACAGGGGAGAAACCATTCACATGTACAGAGTGTGGTAAATGCTTTACTCAGAAGACTGAGCTCCTCAAACATGAGCGGATTCATACAGGGGAGAAACCATTCACATGTACGGAGTGTGGGAAACAATTCCGTGTTAAGAAAACCTTCCTCATGCACCAGATGACTCATACAGGGGAGAAACCATTCACATGTACAGAGTGTAGTAAAAGCTTTTCTCGGAAGGCGAAGCTCCTCAACCATGAGCGGATTCATACAGGGGAGAAACCATTCACATGTGCAGAGTGTAGTAAAAGCTTTTCTCACAAGACTGATCTCCTCAACCATGAGCGGATTCATACCGGGGAGAAACCATTCACATGTACAGAGTGTGGGAAACAATTCTGTATTAAGAAAAGCCTCCTCAGACACCATATGACTCATACAGGAGTGAAACCATTCACATGTGCAGAGTGTAGTAAAAGCTTTTCTCAGAAGGCGGGGCTCCTCAACCATGAGCGGATTCATACAGGGGAGAAACCATTCACATGTACAGAGTGTGGGAAACAATTCCGTATTAAGAAAAGCCTCCTCAGACACCATATGACTCATACAGGAGAGAAACCATTCACATGTACACAGTGTATTAAAAGCTTTTCTCAGAAAACAGATCTCCTCATCCATGAGCGGATTCATACAGGGGAGAAACCATTCACATGTGCAGAGTGTAGTAAAAGCTTTTCTCAGAAGACAGATCTCCTCAAACACGAGCGGATTCATACAGGAGAGAAACCATTCACATGTACAGAGTGTGGGAAACAATTCGCAGTTAAGAGCAGTCTCCTCATACACCAGATGACTCATACAGGGGAGAAACCATTCACATGTACAGAGTGTGGGAAACAATTCGCAGTTAAGAGCCACCTCCTCAGACACCATATGACTCATACAGGGGAGAAACCATTCACATGTACAGAGTGTGGGAAACAATTCACAGTTGAGAGCCACCTCCTCAGACACCAGAGGATACATACAGGAGAGAAATGATTCACATATGCATTGTGTGGGAAAAGCTTTTCTCAAATGAGCCACCTCCTCACACACCACAGGATTCATACACGGGAGAAACCATTTCCATGTACATAGTGTGGGGAAAGCTTTTCACAGAGGATCAGCCTCCTTACACATATGAGGATTCATACATGAGATAAAATATGTGATTGTTCAAAGTAGAGTTGGGCAATATACAAGTAGCATAGTAATACTGCAGTAATAAAAATGGACGGTAACACAATACTTGCCATTACTTCTTGCCATGGCATTCCTATCAGCAGCTGCAGAGTGGGGGTGGGTCTGGCAGAGAGGCGTGGGGGGTGGGGACAGTGTCAGAGAGAGGACTGAGTGTGGGTCTGGTAGAGACAGTGGAGTGGGAGCGAGTCTGGGAGCTCCTTGACTTTCACATGCTGCAGCTATAAGGAATCCTCCTGCTGGTAATCTCACCCCTCCATATTAACCACTTCCCCTCTGCCATGCCTCTTATCCCTTCCCTTCCACCATGACTCAACCCCTTTCTCTCCTCCCCAGTATTTCTCTTGGCTCTCACCCGTGTCTCTTGACCCCCTCCTTCCCCATGCCTCACCATACCCTATTAATGTGTACAGGAGAAGGGGGGTAACACATTTTATAAATAAATAAAAATGAAATGGTGAAGGAAGGGTCTTTAGTGTTGGTGTAGTTAGTGTAAAATTTTCATTGAAACATTTTTTATTAAAATATACTAAAATGTATTTGCTTTTTTACATTTTATTAAGAATGAAATGGATTTGTATAAGAAATATGTTTCACAATAAATGACCTTGAACATTTTGAGGACTTTTTTGCTTTCTATTGGGTGTTAATATATTGCTGAATATTGTTATCACGATAAATTACTTAATACTCTTTTGGTGGGAAGTATTTTTGTTATTGTCTAACCCTAGTTCAGGGTGTTGGAAACAATTTAGTACAAAGTGTGACCTCCTATCACACCCAAGTCTTTACATGGGAGAAACCATTTGCTTGTTCAGTGTGGAAAACAATTCAGTGTTAGGGTCCCCTCTTCAAAACCCAACAAATTCATGCAGTGAGAGGCCTTTCACATGGACAGAGTACGGGAAAAACGTTTCTTGGATGAATGACTTCACACACCACATGATTCTCACAGGGGAAATAATTTGCTTGTTCAGAGTGTGGTAAACCATTTTATACAAAGTGGGACCTGTTGTTACACCAGCAGATTTACACAAGGGAGCAATTTTTTAATTGTACAGAATTTGGGAAACATTTCAGCACTGAGAGGCACCTCAACACACACCAAACAATTCCTAAAGGGGATTACATCATAATCAGTTCCGTAATAGGAGGAAAAATAGAAAGGCAGAAACTGCCAGAGAAATCGCCGCACTGCTTGAGAAAAAAGCAAAGAGGGTGAAAAATAACGAATTTATTAAGGACAAAAAATGGAGAAAATCACACTGACATGTTTTGCCTGTGAAGGCTTTATCAAAGTGTACAAGAATCTTACCTGCTGCATTGCCTTATGTATGCTCACCGAATCAGGAAGTAATTCATGGATTCGTGCCATTCACATGACATTCAATGCAACAAAAGTATAGAGAATGTGAAGGAGAAGAGGGTGGTCCACGGTGTGAAATGCTGCAGAGAGGTCGAGTAATATGAGCAGAGTGTAATGACCTCTGTCTTTGGCAGCATGGAGGTCGTCAGTTATTTTAGTGAGGGCTGTTTCCGTGGAGTGAGCAGTGCGGAAGCCAGATTGTAGAGGGTCTATGAGAGAATAGGTGTTGAGAAAATGGAGCAAGCGAGAGAATACAAGACGTTCAAGGAGTTTAGAGGCAAAAGGCAGGAGGGAGACAGGTCGATAGTTAGAAAGACGGGTAGGGTCAAGCTTGCTGTTTTTGAGTAATGGTATGACTGTGGCATGTTTGAAGGAGGATGGAAAGGTTCCAGAGCAGAGGGAGGAGTTAAAAATGTGTGTGAGCGTAGGGATTATAGTAGGAGCAAGAGGTTTTAGGAGATGGGAGGGAATGGGGTCAAGAGGGCAAGTGGTAGAGGGAGAAGAGGCGATCGGAGCTGGAGGAAGGAGAGGCAGCAGAGTGTGGTTTGAGTAGAGTATCAAAGACAGAGAACAGTCGGCATGGGTTAGACTTGTGCATGTTGATTAGTGAAGAAAAGTAAACAGCAAGGATGTAGAGGAGCACAGCAGCGTTTCTCAGCAGCATACCAGCTAGTGGATCGCCAAAAAATGATGGTAACTCCAAACAGGGATAAGTATTAAAAAAGTGATTTAATGGTCAGTACAAAAACAAACAATGGTAGGAACGCACCTACGCGTTTCGTCCGTAAAGGACTTTCTCAAGGTGAAGAAAAGTAGGCTTGTTTAGCTTGCGAAAGGGCAGAGTTGAAACAGGATAGCATAAATTTGTAGTGAAGGAAGTCTGCGAGAGTATGAGATTTCCTCCAGAGGCGTTCAGAGGAACGAGTGGAGGAACGCAGCATGCGCGTGTGGGAATTTAGCCAGGGTCTAGGGTTAGAAGGGCGAGTGCGGCAGAGAAGCGGGACATGTAGATTAAGAGAGGAGGACAAGGCAGAGTTCTAGTTCCTGACCAGGTTGTCAGGGTCTGTAGCAGAGCTGAGAGAGGAGAGGGAGGAGTGTAAAGTGGACTCAGTGAGGTAAGTGAATAGAGCGCAGGTTTCTGCAGAACCGGGGGGTAGATAGAGGTGGAGAAGGGAAGAAGCGAGATAGAGAGAATGAGATGAGGTGATGGTCAGAGAGAGGAAAAGGAGAAATGGAGAAATCAGAGAGAGAAAAGTTTTTAGTGAAAACCGGGTCTAGGTAGTGGCCATCCTTGTGGGTGCTGGCTGCAGTCCACTGTTGAAGGCCAAAAGAAGAGGTTAGAGAATGAAAGCAGGAAGCCCAAGGGAGAGAGGGGTCATCAATGTGGCAATTGAAGTCCCCAATGAGAAGAACAAGGGAGTCTGAGGAGAGAAAGAAAGAGAGCCAGGATTCAAAGTGAGAGAGAAAGGCAGAAGGGGTTTGAGTAGAGGTAGGTGGGCGATAGATGACCGCCACATGGGCAGGGAGAGGAGAGAAGATCTGGACAGTGTGAACCTCAAAGGAGGGAAAAGCAAGAGGGGGGAATAGGAAGGGTTCGGTAACGCAGAGTGAGGAGAGCAGGAGCCCCATGCCTCCACCCCTGCCATCAGGGTGCAGAGTGTGGGAGAAGGATAGGCCACCGTAGGAGAGGGCAGCTTCCGGAGCAGAGTCAGACTGAGTGAGCCAGGTCTCAGTTATAGCAAAGAGAAGCAGGGAGTGGGAGAGAAAGAAGTCATGCACAGAGAGGAACTTGTTAGAGAGGGAGCGAGCATTCCAAAGGGCACAGGAGAAAGGGAGAGAGGAGGGAGGGTGGCAGGGGATGGGTATGAGGTTGGAGGGGTTAACACAAGAAGGAGTAGAAGTTGCATGTGGGAGGCGAGGACGAGAGCATGTAGAAGTAAGGCAGGGACCAGGATTGGGAGAGATATCCCCAGAAGCAAGGAGGAGAAGCATGGAAAGAAAGAGAATGTGTGAGGATGATTTGTAGGGGTGTGTTTTAGTGCTGGGGGTATAGCTGTGTGGTGACAGAGGGCGCAGGTAAGAAAGGAGTTCATGTGAACTGAGAAGTGGGGGAAGAAAGGAGAGATTGAGATATATGAATAGAGCTAGAGACATAAGGAGACTGGTGGAAGGAAGTGCATAATTTGAAAATAAGTGAGGTTACAGCAAATATAAAAATTAAAGGCGGCATCACAGCAATAGTTAAGTGTTGAGATGTGCAGTCTGGGATAGATGATATCCTCCTTTCCAACGTAGATCAAATGCAGGAATCAGAAGCAGTAGATGTTGTCCACTAAGCACTGTCTAAGCACATATTACCCAATTGTTGTTTTTAATGTTTATAATGATCATGTTCTGATCATTCAGCAAGAAGTAAAAAGGCTCAACAAGTTTTCGAAGGGGTATTAGATGATGAATGTGAGGATCTCTCAGATCTTAAAATCTATTTCTCCAATTTAGACAAATTATTATCCCATAATATTAGAACTTGGTGAGATATAATCTCACTGGAAAACTATATGAGAGCCCAAAGAATATCAAGAGGCTTACGCCTACAAAAACACCCAAATTTGGCTTTCAGGATTTCGATTTTGAGAGTCAATGGATCAAAATTCTTGATGATTGTTCTTTTAAATTAATAGATCTTATTCTTGCTCATAAAAATAAGGAAAAACAAAAGGCAGAACAGGATATTAAACAGCTTCAAAAGAAAATGGAACCATTCATTCAGATGGACGGTTTTTATGACCTAGATAAAGATCTTGCTGCTAACATCATTAAGATGGAAAAATAAATCATTGCCATAAAACATGGAAAATATGAAAGGGATAAATTAGATTATAAGAGGAAACAAGTGTATCCGTGGCAAAGACCAACCAATCTAAGAAGACCAAATAATTCCACGCCCTCTAAATCAAATAAATTCCCTTCTTCAAGCAAATCTAGGAAATCTATTCTCAAAAATAATAAATAGTTTGTCGATTCAACTAGTGCAGATTCGGACATTTCGGATGTTGACTCTTTACCCCATAGTCCCGAAGGTGCAGAGTTTACAGATAATGGCCGTGGCCATGGACCAAGAATCTTCTGGGGACGTACATCATCTGATGCTAAAGAAGGAAAAAGCACAGTAATCAATCTTACCCACCTTCAAAAAATGGAAGGGGACAAGGCGGTGTAGCAGGAGGAAAACAAAACCCTCAAACCCTCAAAGACAACCACAAAAGCGGAAGAAGAATGGGTAAACAATCTGCAGGGAGTTATCAATATACTTAATGAGATCCTAACAGATTCAGAAATTTCTTTGTTAGGCAAGGGTTTACAATTTGCCCCTAGCATGAACTTTAGAGTCTTCGATGCTGTTATAGATCTGCATAAATTTGTAAGGAAAATCTGTTTGAAAAAATTCTTTGGTAATCAATCTTCTGAAAAAGAAAAAGAACTTCACTCCTAGTATAGAGGAGGACATTCCACATTGTGACCCAGAGAAAGAAAAAAATTGGGACTTTAAGGATCTGTGCAGGCTTCAGGACTTAAACGAACTCCTAAGTGAACAGATCACAGATATTGATACAAATTAATTTTTGGGAAGAAAAAGTTCTGGACTGCAAAAAAAGTCATAATTTTATCCTACATTCATTAAGGGACACTTTATCTCCACCTTTGAAAAACTGGTGGAAAGGGATCTCCTCTTACTATCCAATGTGTTTAGTTTTGACATCTCTCCCAATAGCCTAAAACAGACCTAGAGGAAGAAGAGGGGGTACTAGTAGAAAACGAGTGAACAGGGAAACCAAATACTCTAATGCAGGGGTGGGCAACCTATTTTTCAATGTAGCCACAGGTGTGGCGAATTAGAAGTGAAAATAGCCACACCATGTAAAAATGCAGGTATTACGTTGCGCATGCGAATTTTTTTTAAAACACACACTGTTTGAACAAGTTTATAAATTCTCTGACCACAACCCCCTCATCCTCACCCCACTCAACCTCTCACCCCCCTTATCCAGCTCCACCACTCACCCCCTCTTCATCCTCCTCTCACGCCACCACCACTACCCTCATCATCATCACCTCACCCTCATCATCATCATCTCATTTAACCCCCCCTCATCACCATCTCATATAACCCCCCATCATCATCTCCCCCCAGCAACCTTGATCTCCCCCAGTCCCTTTCAGCAGTCCCCCTCATCATCAAGCACCCCCCCCCCCAGTCCTATGCATAGGGTGCATAAGAGGGTGCGTAGGGCAGGGGAACTGTGGCGGCAGGAGGGGGTAATTCCGCAGCAGCAGTAGGGGGCAGGGTGAGTGCCGGTGTGGGCAGGCTTGGTGTGGGGGGGGGGTGGTCTGGGCAGTGTGAGGGGAGAGAGATCTGAGCAGCCTGGGGGGGGGGAGAACTGGGGGTGGGAGAGAGATCTGGGCAGCCTGTGGGGGGAAAGAGAGATCTGAGCAGCCTGGGGGGGGAGAGATCTGAGCAGCCTGAGGGGGTGGGAACTGGGGGTGGGAGAGAGATCTGGGCAGCCTGTGGGGGGGGAGAGATCTGGGCAGCCTGGGGGGGAGAGAGATCTGGGCAGCCTGGGGGGGGGAGAGAGAGTACTGGGCAGCCTGGGGGGGAGAGATCTGGGCAGCCTTAATGTTGGTCTGGGAGCATGAAGGCAGCATGAGCAGGGATCTGGGCAGCAGGAAAGGGCATGGGGGGGGGGGGTATCCTAAGCCGGGTGGTGGGTGCTTATGCAGGCTGTGGGGGGTTTAAAGAGGCTGTGCTGGGGGCTGCTCCCTGGGTCTATGGCTCATGGTGGAGGGAATCAGTGCTGCCGAAGTTACTTTCAACCCCCTGACAGTGGCTGGAGCCGGCTGGCTTCTCCCTCCCTGCACAGCTGAGGAGCAAGCACCGGAGTGAGGCTGGAGAGCTTCCTCTCTGTGCTGCTGCAGCTTCTCCTGTCCCTGTGGCTGCCGATGCAGTAAGAAGCAGGGGGGAGAGGGGAGGGGGGGAAGGAGAGAGAGCTTCCTCTCTGTGCTGCTAGTGCTGCTGCTGCTGCTCCGGTTCCTGTGGCTGCCGTTGCAGTAAGGAGGGAGGGGAGGAGGAGGGAGGGGAGGAGGAGGGAGGGGAGGAGGAGGGAGAGGAGGGAGCGGAGGAGGAGGGAGGGGAGGAAGAGAGAGAGCTTCCTCTGTGCTGCTTCTCCTGTCCCTGCGGGGAGGAGGAGGGCTGTACAGGGAGTCCCAGAGGCTCTCTTCGCCACAGTTTCACTGCCAATTCACCACAAGTGGCGAATGGCGACAGGGTTGCCCACCCTGGCTCTAATGTATTCAATTTAAGTCAGTATTCATTGACTAATTTTGAAAAACGTGTACTGGACAAGGGGCTTACCTTTGCTCCAGTCTGCGGTCCAAATAGTTTCAACCTATACATTGACGTTCACAAATTCGCCAGGAAATTGGCCTTAAAAAAATATTTTGTGAGGGATGCTATCTCTAACCAAACTCTTAATAATAACAAAGAAGTTAGAACTGACTTGACTCCACTGAGATGTTTCAAGAAGAAATCTACTTTTTATCCCAGATTTGCTCAATGACATCTAGTCAGTTCATTTGTTGAGATGGTCACTAAGGACTTAGAACATTCCAGTAGATCATACAAAGTTAAAGGTGACAATATGAATATACAAGAAAAAGAAGCATTACAAAGACTAAAAAACAACGAATCGATAGTAATAAAATCTGTTGACAAGGGGGAGGTATAGTGGTAATGGATAGGTGCTATTATGTACAAGAGTCCAATAGGCTATTGGGAGACATTGCCACATACCTCCCCCTTCTTAATGACCCTTTGGAACAATATAAGGCTGACTTGGAGGTTTTGCTTAGCACTGGCTTGAAGTATAAGGCAATCACACAAGAAGAAGCAGAGTTTCTGCTTATTCCATTTCCACGCACTCTCTTATTTTATTTTATACCCAAAATACACAAGCACATCACAGCCCCACCGGGTAGACCTATTATTTCAGGAATTTTATCTTTATCATCTAATTTATCACAGTTTATTGATCACTATTTACAGTCGATTGTAGTATGTAGTATGTCCTACTTGAGAGACATGACCCATACACTTCAAGTCCTGCGGGAGCTGAGGTGGCAGCCCAATTATATATTAGTAACAGCAGATTTAACATCACTGTACACGGTTATTGACCATGAGTTGGGCTGCAGGGCAGTGTCTCGAAAGTTGGAGTCAATATCTCAACTGACACCAGCTAAAAAACAATTTTTGGTGGACAGTATCCGTTATATTTTGACACAATTATTTTACGTTTAATTCCCAATTTTACAATCAGGTGTGCGGAACCGCCATGGGCACCAGGTTTGCCCCAAGTTATGCTAATCTATTCATGGACACTTGGGAAGAGGCTTTAATCTGGAACAACTGTCCCCTTGGGGAAAACTTGGTGCTCTGGAAACGTTACATTGAGGACGTGATATTTATCTGGTCCGGTGGTGAAACACAGTTAGAGACTTTTTTTTACTTATTTAAATCACAATGATAGAAATCTTAAGTTTACTTTTAAATCGAGCACTGATCACATTGATTTTTTAGATTTACATATTTATATCTCTAATAACACATTGCACATCAAAACATTCTTCAAGCCAGTGCAGGCTAATACCTATCTAAGGGCCGATAGTCAACATGATCCATTATGGATAAGAAATATTCCAAGGGGACAGTTTCTCCGCCTGAGACGCAATTGTTCAGATACTAAGACATTTGCGTCTCAGGCTGAAGAACTTAAGCAGAAATTTATTGACAGAAATTACCCTGAGAATCTTCTGGATGAAGCATTAGAGCAGGTAAATAGTCTGGAAAGAGATAAGCTACTCAAATATAAGAAAAAAGATCCAAAAAATTAATTTGATCAGATGGTGCCATTCAGTACACAATATAATGAGATGGCACCTAAGATCAGACATACTATTAACAAATATTGGCCAATCCTTTTGAGGGATAGTACCCTAGCTGAAATCCTCCCCCCAAAACCTACCATTATATTTACCAAGGCCACAAATTTTAAATCTAAATTGACCCCAAGTTGCCCATTCAATTATTCCAAGCAAAAAATTACTAAGATTGATAAAGGTTTTTTTAAATGTGCAAAATGTTTGGCATGTTCATACAGTCGTAATGCAAAGACGTTTAAATCAAATGTCACTCTAAAAACTTACTCTATCAAATCATTTATTAATTGTCATTCTGTATATGTCATATATTTACTCCAATGCCCTTGCGACTTACAGTATGTAGGTAGAACTGGTAGAACGTTCCAAAGGAGAATATATGAGCATATATATAATATCAAAAAGGGATTGGTAAAAATCCAAGTGGACTGGTGTGTCAGGCTATTGAGACCATTCAAGCCAATATAAGAGGTGGGAATAGACTACGGAGATCTAGTATGAGTGTATGAGTGAGGCATACTGGATTTATGAATTACAGACACTTTCCCTGAGAGGCCTCAATATAGATTTTGATTTAGGAGCTTTTTTGTAATCATCTGACATTGATCGTTTGTTAACGTCTCTGCATTTTTCCACATTGTAGGCGGACGCTCACAGAGGTATGCAAGGGAGACTGGTTATGGTGAAATTAAATAAGGATTTTATTGCGCCTGTTTCCTTAACATCAGGAAACCATCCAAACAAGGGGTAAACAAAGCTTCTATTCACTTGGGAGTATTTCTAGTGAAATACTATGCAATCCACCACTCCCTTTAGATAAGCATGTCTCCCAGCCCCAAACATATAGCATGAAATGAACAGATATAAAAAGTCTTATAAATGAAAGTCTTACCTGTTAGCTGGGCTGCTGTAGGGGAAGCTTCTCTGCTCTCTTGGAACCGCACCCTTGTGTGCACAGGAAATGTCAGGCTCCAGGTTAGAATCTTGTCCCCTTTGTCTTGTGGTCAGCTTGTCGCTCAAGACATCTGTCCTTCCTTGGTTCAACCCAGTTGTGGATTAAGGAATCTCTGCTCTGTCTCCAAGTTCAGCTCAGGAGTCTCACTTCCTGTCTCAAAAGACAGGCTTTTCTAAGCAATCTAATCAGACAGGTGGTGTTTGTTATTTGACTACCAGCAGTTAACCACCACACTGCTGGATTAGAGGCACATTACCTGAACAGGGATAACTCCCCTGTTACACACATGCCAATATCTGTTTACGATACCATCATAATGAAGCTGTTGTGTGTTTTTCACTGTGTTTAGTTATTGTGTATGTTTTTTGTGTTTTTGTTCTATGCAAAGCTGTTCAAATGTCAGTGGTTTTTATTAATGTGAGCCAAGCAGGTATTGCCTTATGAATGTCCTAATTGACAGGCCAATCAGATTTCTAGCATAAGGATATATACCTTGGGAGAAAAGGATACTTATAAAATATTAGAAAAAACCCCCACACATGATTTTCAAAGAGAACTAAGGGGCCTGTTGGAAATGGGGAAAGAACTTCAGGTTTTGAACAGCAATGAATTTAAGTACCTGATGAATGAGAATCCCAAACTTCCACTGTTCTATTTCCTCCCCTAACTGCATAAATGTATTTCCCGCCCGCCAGGAAGACCAATAATTTCTGGTATAGACTCTTTGACAAGCAACCTTTCAGAATACATAGATCATTTCTTACAGAAATATGTTAAAGATTTAAGATCACACATCAGGGATTCAGCAGATATAATCCGAATTCTAGACACCATTGAATGGCAAGATAATTTTTTACTAGCTACTGCTGATGTTAATTCTCTTTACACCTCAATTTCACATGATGATGGTTGTAATGCAGTAGAATTCTATTTAAGTAATGATGAATCATTGTTGATGGAGCAGGTTGACTTTCTTCTAAAATCCATTAGATTTATTCTGGAGAAGAACTATTTTAGTTTTAATGACACGAACTATCTACAGTTATGTGGGACCGCCATGGGGACCAAATTTGCCCCTAGCTATGCTAATTTATTTATGGGCCACTGGGAACATAATTCCATCTGGCCCCAGCATGGGCTCGGGGCGAATTTGGTCCTCTGGCGGCGCTTCATTGACGATGTGGTGATTGTATGGCAGGGAGATCAATCATCTCTTGACTCCTTCCTGATTGGATTGAATGAAAATAATCAGAACATTAAATTTACCTCAGTCACTAGTCCAAACGAAATTGTGTTCCTTGACTTAATAATATATGTAAAAGAAGGGAGAATAAATACGAAAACACACTTTAAACCAGTTGATGCAAATAATTTTATCCTGGAGACAAGTTGTCACGATAAGAACTGGATACATAACATCCCATATGGCCAACTGAGACGCATCAAACAGAACTGCACAGATGCAAATATGTACTTAGAACAATCTGAGATATTAATTGAAAAATTCAGGGAACGTAAATATGGAGAAAATATTATAAATAAAGCTATACAGAAATTAGAATCAGTACCAAGAGGTGATATCATTCAGCCCAAAATTACAACAAGTAAAAGAAAAAATGTAACCAACAATATGAAATATGGTATGTCTTTTATTACGGAATTCAATAGAGAGTCTGCTCAGATTAAGAAAATAATATCTAAACAATGGCACGTACTTATGAATGACCCTGTATTACGTGGCCACATTCCAGAGAAACCTTGTGTCATTTTTAAAAAAGCGCCCAATCTGAAAAGTCTGCTTGCCCCCACTACCATGAAAAGGAAAAAAGTTAGTGGTTCTTGGTTAAATAAACCAATTGGTTTTTACGGTTGCATTTCGTGCAAAGCCTGTGTTCAAAAAAGTGCGGAAAAATTTACTTTTAAATCAAATATAATGAATGAAATGTTTAAGATCAACCAGTATATAAATTGTAAATACTCATATGTAGTGTATATATTGGAGTGCCCATGCGGCCTACAATATGTGGGGAGAACATCACGACCCCTTAAAGTCCGCATATTGGAACACATGGGGAATATTAAGAAAAATTTGTTAACCCATTGTGTGTCCAAACATTTTGGCATTTACCACCATTCAGATCCTACACTGGTAACATATAAAGGAATAGAGCATGTCCCTGTTCACTGGAGAGGTGGTGACAGATTAACCCTTCTGGCCCAGCGTGAAACATACTGGATCCATAGACTCCAAACGCTGGTTCCAGAGGGGTTAAATGTCAGCATTGACATAGGAGCTTTTTTGTGATAAGCATCTCTTCTGCTTGCTGTATTGATTGTCTGCACTATTTTTTATAAAGTACTCATTTTGCTTTTTCTATCTCCCCCCCAGGTTTGAATCATTAGATTAATGTAGTAATGTATGTCAATATTAAATTATTTTACTAGTAGTAGATTTTGTATTAAAAAACTTTTTAATGAAAATTTCTTAAATGTTTTTAATTATGTAACATTCATGTTTATTAAATAGATTGTCATTTTTATACCATTGTGTGTTATAATAAATTTTTTGGAGCACTACTATGTAATGAGTAGTTGCGTAACAATTACCATCAATTACCATCAAGTTTTTATCATATGGATTGCAATTAAGTGATTAATTAATTCACAAGTTCTGTGCCTATAAATATGCTAAGCAGTGATAGGGCAATTAGATTCCTGAAGAAGTCGTACCGACGAAACGCGTAGAATCCTGTGTTCAGCATCCAGTCTGTGCAAGTCACAGTTGCGAAGTCCTGGCAGCCGGAGATCCCCCTTACAGCACTTCCGCCCACAGTCCTGCGTCAACCGGATGTGACGTTGATGGGAGCAGAGAAGCAGAGGGAAGAAACTCACTGTGTACCGGTGAATTGCTTTATCTATCAGGATTTCGTACAATGACTGTACCTATTATTCCCTATGTGAGTGCATAGCCATATGTTTTATCTGTGATGATCTCCAATACATTTTAAGACGTTATTGCGCAATTTTGGTATTTCTTATTATATCTGGGTATTCGTGCGGTGGTGGAGAAATAAGTGAAAGGGGTCTACACCTGTGGATATCCATGTTCATTGCTCTAAACAGAGAGAGGAGTGTCTCTGTAATGCCTGATTTTTTAAAGGAAAATTGTGAGTGGATTACCTTCTTCACTAGAAAGAAAGAACTGAGACTGTATCACACTATGTTGCCTTTCTTTTTCTTTTTCATATAATCACGTGAACATTGGCGCTCCCCTGAATCTTTGAGGAATTCTGCAATCAAAAAGACTAAGAGAACAGTCTTTACAAGGGTTTTGAGTAGCTTTTCTATTAGCACCTTTTACACTGGGTGGTGGATTTATCACATGAATAACTAATAGATCACAGTTCACGTTGTAATTGAATTTATAGATATTATTTCTGTCATTTGCTTCTAAACACATTGTTACACATATTTCACTTTTTTAGGACATTGTTATAAGTAAGCGCCGTTGCAATCACATTTTTTTCACCACTGGCATGACTCATATGCCCTGAGGAAGTGTGCACAAGCGCACGAAACGCGTAGGGTGTTTTCATTATTTTGTCAGGACGATCTGAGGAGAGGAGTGCTGAGTGCTGAGGCCTTGGAGCAGTAGTAGGAAGGATCTCCGCCCGAACGTCCCACCCACCTGTGACGAAACATCCGGTGACGTCACTTCCGGTTTGAGGAGCACGGGACACGGGGGAATACGCCGGTGAATTACATTTCCCAGCTAGAGGAGGACAGATCCTATCCGTTACCTGACATCCATTGCTTGTACTAAGCAGCCGTCCTGCGAGTAGCGCTTCGGTTTTACTCTACCGGATTGTCGTTCCCTGAGCTCTTCGTCCATACATTTTATTGTTTTACAGTTGTATTAAATTAACTTTTACTTTCAGCTTTGCTCTTATGTGTTTTATGTTAGTCTTGTTTGTGTCGTTTTGTAAGTCCATGTCTGAGTGATTTTTGTTAGCTGTGTTGCACTATATCTTGTTTTTTTCTCGTTTCATGTCTTACTCCATACGGCTGAAGTTGCATCTGATTACCCTAAGATTGAGGAATTGCTAAGTCATCACTTTGGGACATAATTCCTTTTGTCTGGAATTAGGCGCCGGTATCTCTTTTGTTTTTACTAATAATTTACAACTTAAATTCACGCACAACTATCACAGACAACACATTTATTATCTTGATCTATGTCTTTATGTGGACCTGAATTTGGATGTCCATACAGAAATATATCGTAAACCAAACTCACGAAATACATATCTTCACGCTGACAGCTGTCACCCTAAGAGCCTTATAAGAGGCATACCAAAGGGGCAGTTCCTTCGAGCTAAGAGGAACTGCTCCAAAGAGGAGGACTTTATCTCCCAGTCCCGTGACATCCATCAAAGATTTTTGGCAAGGGGTTATGACAAAATTCATCTGGATAAGGCTTTGGAGGAGGTGACAAGTATTGACAGAGTCTGTACACTGGCAAGGAGCAGGAGGGATCAGGCTGAACAAACCCTTCCTCTTTATATCACACAGTTTAGTAGACAATCTGAACAAATCAAATCCATTGTGAGGAAACATTGGGGGGTCCTTCAGCTTGACCCCTCCATTTCCTCTCTTGTCAGTGTAGATCCACAGTTTGTATTCCGCAAAGCTAAAACTCTGGCCAATCACCTGTCTCCAGCCTGTTTTCCACACAGATACCAATGAGTACTAAACAGAAAGGAACTTTCAAATGTAATCGTTGTATTACCTGTCCAATCATGCAAGTTTCTCCACGTTTTTCTTCCACAGTCACGGGCAGGAACTACAATATTCAATCTTTCATCAATTGTGAAACAAAATTCGTTGTGTATCTCCTGACCTGTGGCTGTGGTAAGCAATACGTGGGACGAACTATTAGGTTATTAAAACAACGCATACAAGAACACATTACATTGATTAAGAAAAAAGATCCTAATCACCCGGTGTATGAGCATGCTGCTACTTGTTCAATGGGAGACCACACTAGGTTCTCCTTTAAGGGAATAGAACACATACCACCTCATGTACGAGGTGGTGATCGTGTCAAACAACTTGACAAGAGAGAGATGCACTGGATTTTTATGTTACGCACGAGAACCCCCTTAGGTCTCAATGTAGACTGGGACATTAGTCATTTTTTATGATCATAAACAATTTCTTTTATTACATATATACACATTTGTTTTTTCATCCCGGCCCTTTTCTCCTTCCCTCTCCCTCCCCCTCCCTCCCCTCCTACCTTCTATCCCACTTCCCCCATCCTACTCCCCCTTTTTTTTCCCACATATCAATAATTTTTTGTCATGTTCATTTACTGCTTTCCAGTGCATCTCTCTTGTTTATGGTTCCTTAAGTTATATTATCAAGCACCTCTCTCAAATGACAGAGTTGCATGTGTATGAATTTATGAATTCCAAATAAGAATTTGGTAGCTGTTTTCAAATTTTATACATACCCGTTCTGCGATTTTTATGTTCATGCATACTCTGACTCATTCCGTATGTCCATTGCTATAAAAGATAACTCCTGTTTCCCATTAGTATTTACTTAAAGGAATATTTGGACATATGGTTTCATTCATGATGTTATTCATGTGGTTATATGTACCTGGCATATTGACTTATTGCATATATGTATTTGCTATTCTATTATTTAATTGAATTGGGAATATTGCTTTATTATATTAGCCATTGTACGTTTCCCTTATCCTCTGTATTTCATTTGGATCTTGCTTTGCTGCTTGTTTTTGAGTTACTAATTGTATTTTTTCTTTATTTACAAGTGAGATTATATTATACCTTTTCATTATAAACATTAAAAACAACAATTGGGTAACACACACACACACACACACACACACACACACACACACACACACACACACACACACACACACACACACACACACACACACACACACACACACACACACACACACACACACACACACACACACACACACACTACCCCTTACCATTACATTTGTATTTTGTATTAAGCAATTTCCATTTCTGAGTCCTGTATAAGTAAAATTAGGGAATCTTTTTCTCTTCCAATATTTTTGCTTATGCAGCCCTGTGTAATTTTGTGGTTACATGCCACTCTCCTTCTGTGCAGTAATCCTGTTAAGAGGGCAGGTTTGCCAGAAGTTATCATGAGGATTGGCCTCAACCCCCTGTGAGGTGTAATATTTAGCAAAGGAAGTGACTGCATGCTCTGTGTCCACTGACAGTGACACAGGGGTGGGCCTTCTGGAAGCTATATATTACGCATCACTTCCTAAAGTTAGTGTGTCTGCTATGTGCCTGTTCACAGTTGAGTTCAAGATCAAGTCTGTCAAGTGGTTGCATAGTGTGACACTCTGACCCAACACTGTGCCAGGGCTCTGGCACAGATTGTGGCCCTCCCTTAGGGGAGAGGTGGCAGAGATTCTCCTGTCTCTATTACAGAGTCAGGGAGGGACGTCCTTGAGGTGGGCAACTATTAACATGTGCGGCTAGAGATCGGCCGCTATGATGGGCAGTCTGCCATGGAAAATAAAGATTGCCTTGATAAAAAGATAAAGATTGCCTTGATTGAAAGAACCTTCTCGCCTGAGCCTGGAGTCATTTAGGGAGAAGCTACACCCAGGGGCTATCTTCCAGAGACTCCTCCCTACTGTCGTGGGATTCTGGAAGGGATGGAGGCACTGTACCAAATGTGAGTACGATCTTGGCACTACCTCATGAGCCAGTCCTGGTGAAATCCCCAATACCATCAAGCAGGAGACTCAGGAGTCCTGTAAGCCAGCAGGTGCACCACACGACATGACATTTAACTGGGGGCAGTTTCCTCACATAGGGGCCAGTATGAGAGGGGCCTGGGAAACACTGTTACAATTGGAGGTGCTGCTGAGATACATATCATCAGGAAAGGCTTTAGCTAGGCGAACTGAGAAACAGGGAAATGTATGCTGCCAGGAAAGTGCTGTGGGATGGAAGGGAGCCTAGGGGTAGTCAGGAGTGTCGTGATTACTCGCAAAGCACACCCTAGGGCCCTGAATGGAGTTAAATAAATCTGGAGACAAGGCTATTGCTGTCCTAGTCACCTTGAGGCAGCTAGTCGTAGGACACGATGCTCATGGGGTAGCCTGGTTAACGTGGATCAGGAACTCCTGGGAGGGTCTGCGCTAGGTGTAGCCAACAGTAGGTGAAGCCCTAAGTACTGCATGGAGAAGCCAGAGTACCCTAGCCAGTAACCAGACTACTAACCACAGAGCACATACTGGAGGATATCGTGTACAGCATACAGAGAGAGGGTTAGCCTTACCTGAGGTAGTGCATACATCTGAGATTGACACACTGAGATACATGTAGAGGTGCACTGGCAAACTTTATTGCATCGAAATGGCGACTGCCCAGAGAGGAGCACCATGTGCGATTGCAAGAAGAAAGTAAAAATGGCGACCAGTAATGATGTCCCGCGCGGTGCGGAGAGTCCAAGATGGCGGCTCATGCCAGAGGGGGAAAGTGCACGTGATGTGTCTACCACGGAGGTACAGAATGCAGAAGTGACTTTTGCAAGTTTACTATGGAGTGGCGCAAAAGCTATGGCCGCGCCGTTCTTGTCCTGCCTAAGTTCCCGGGGTGCAACCCTGGAAGATAGCTGTGAGGACATTGTGATTACGTGCAAAACTAATTATGGAGTATCTGATTGCCAGGCGGTGATCACTACACAAGTTGCCTCTGCTGCTAATGTGGATTGCAGCGTGATTCAAACAGGCGGCTCCCACTTCCCTGGGAGACCGCGTGGGCTGTGTGCAAACAGTGATGTTGCAAGAACTTGGCCGGGAGTGGCGCGAAAGAGAGAACCTCACCCTGATGGGGGAAGTGGCGCAAAAAACGTGGACTGTGACAGGCTCAGAGCCGATTCTGGGTCATGACGTGAAGCTGTGGGACCCTCCTCTAATGTCCACCAGAGGGAGGGGTCCTTGCATCTGCCAAAAGAAAACGGAGCTGACTGAGGGGGTAGCTGGATCTGCGCTTCCTGTCCCTCAGTTGCGAAGAGCTGGTGAGCAAGAGAGACTGCTGTACCGTGTGTCTCCGTGAAGGCGGGCGCGAGAGAAACATTGCGGTGCCTGTGTATGCAGTGCAGGTTACCGGGTTGAGAAGCCTGCACCACGGCGAGATGCCCGCAATGTGGCATACATAATTTGTGGGCCGTGGAGCCATTCGCACGCTCCGGAAGCGGGAGGAGATACAGCCACACTGATGGCTGGAGCCTTGCCAAGAGTAAAGCAAGAGGAGGTTGATCCCGGAGAATGGGGATCGCTACTAATGATGGTACCTGAAAAGAATGGAACTGGGGCCTGCAACGTGACAACGTGATTGGTGAAAAAACTGGAGCTAATTAAATACTAGTGATCACTTAAAATACAGTGAATATATATAACACACATATAGTGATCTTTAAGAAAAAAATTTTTTTAACTAAAAATAGTGTAACAGTGAAAATATAATAAAGGTTGTAACCCCCTGCTCAGACCCTCTGGAAGGGACTGTCTTGACTGGTCCCAGATGATCAAACGATATTTTCTCAACCCAGGGGGAGCATGTAGGAGAAAACACAACAAAAAGAAAACACACTAAGTGCAGACAATATTGTTCAGGTGTGGGATATTGTGATGCTTGGCCTCTATGTGCTGCCTACTCACAGGATGTCGGTAGGATAAGTACAGTGGCGGGATATGTAGAATCTGGTGGGTCCCTCTGGACATACACAGGAAGCAGCTGGGACTGGGATGTCAGTAGCAGGTGTACATGGAAAGATAAAGACAGACCTCCATGGTGCAGATCAATGGTAAACAGATAAACTTTATGTAATAATAAAAATTGTGCACTCACAATGTTTAAAATCAATATAAGCGTTTTGTCGCTATATAAGTGATAGGAAGGTAAGGGTGGTTGCCGCAGCTCACCGCACCGCCGATATCCCGGACAGTTCTTATCCGCAGGCTCCCTGTGCTCCTCTCTACACCAAGACAGTGTGGGGATCTCCTGCTGCGGTATCTCTGGCACGTCGCATCACTTCCGGTGGGCACGATCAGCTCCGTCGCATCACTTCCGGTTCGGCAGCAGATTGACAGCTCGCGGGCACCAATCCTCTCACCTCCTGGGCGGGTCCACTCTACGCGTTTCGCCAATGGAATGGCTGGCTTCGTCAGGAGTATGGACCCCCCCCTTCTAGTATTACCTTATATACCTTGTTTAATTGCTGGTATTATTAACCCCTGCAGTGCTGGTATGAGGTCTATGAGCATGGTTGGATGTGTTCACATGATCATTGTAAAAAACCAGGGTTAGAGTTGGGGGATATGAAATACAAGTCCACAGATATTAATTATTTAATTTATTTAATTTATTAATTAGGCTGTTTGGAATGGGGGGAAAAGATACGAGGTACTGTATACAAAATTCGCAAAAAATGCGTCGACTAAAAAATAAATATACTTATTCAAAAATGTGAAGCAATTTTTAAAAGAGTTATAGTAAAAGTGTTTAAATAAAGTTCAGTAATGTAAATAGATCTAAGTCCATCTGCATAATAATGAGGATGTGAATACATCCCAAGGCAATGCTCCAGCACACTAGATGATCAGCATAGTTATAGCTCTTATTAAAGGGATATTGTAGTAGCAGCATAGAGGTTCATTACAATCCTAATGGTTGGGTTATAATAGTTCTGCGTATTGCACATGTTTATATAATACTTCAAAAAAACTCTAATCCTTTCTGAACTGGACCTAATACACAGACTCTTCCTAAATGACACTGAGATTAAAAGTGTTATATATATAAAAAAAACATTTATAAAACATTTATAAAAAACATTTATAAAAAACATGTAAACAGCATATAAACATATAAACGATGCATATGGAAACGGAGTTTTCTTTTCACCTGCGGAGGGAGGGGGTGAATGGAAAGGAAAGAAAGCCACATTAGAATACATATGACAATACATACAGTATAGGATTCGTGTAAAGTTAATATAAAAAATGTAATATAAAAAACATATAAAATTTGTGCAAGGATTTTATTTCAGAAAGGGGGCCACGTCTATCTCCATGTTTAGTCCTCTGGGGTGGAGGGATCTCAATTTGTGGATCCAGAAGGACTCTCTTTTGATAAGTTCTAAGTTCCTATCTCCTCCACGCCAGTGCTGTTTGACTAATTCTATTGGCATGTACGTTAGTCCTTTGGGATCCCCCTGATGTTTTTCTAAGAAATGATTCGGAACACTATGAGTGACTAGTTGCCTCTTAATGCTGCTAAGGTGTTCTAGTATCCTTGTTCTAACTGGCCTTTCTGTTTTACCCACGTACTGCAACTGGCACGGGCACTCAAGGACATAAATTACGTGATCTGTCCTGCATGTTAAACATGATTCTATCTGAAAGACTTCGTTTGTCACATTTGAACAGAACTCAGTTTTTTTCTCTGGGGCCTGCAACCGCAGCGAGAACCTGGAACCCCGCTGTCGGTCCCCTGTGGAGGTACCCTTACCATCATCAGTGTCCGCCTCGTCGGACGATGAGCAGGGAAGCCTGACATCGGTGATGATGCGCCTACCGGCAGGCCACTACAGCGGTGCTGAAAGTCAAGAAAAGAAACTTACCGGTGGTCTTAAGGTGCTGAGTATCGAGATTCCCCGACAACATGCGCTGGTGCGGCCGGAGCAGCGGAAGAGTCCCACGGCCGTGACGACTCCAAGCGTGTCGGGAGAAGAGGACCTCATCGCAAGCCAGCGGAGTGGTGAGATACCCTCTTACCTCCCACAGGCTCCGATGGAGGCGGCCGAGGAGAAAGGCCCAAGCGGAGCTGAGAAGCAACCTAGTGTATCCGGTGCTGGACGTCGAAATGGAGGAAGTTCCGGTGGGGGAACCCACCCAAGATGGCGCCTCATCCCGCGAGAATGATGACGTCACTTCCGGTGGCCACAGTGGAGCCGACCGGAAGCAACCGTCACCGCCGATGATCAGCACCAGTCTGTCCCAGGAGGACATGGACAGATACTGGCAAAGCAGTGAAGAATTGGGGCAGCAAGAAGACTGGTGAGCCTGCTCTGCCCAACGTTGCCACGGGCCGCGGCATCGCCAAATTGCTGATCGTGATCCCGCAGCGTAAGGACACTTCCCCCTTCCCTTTGTCCAAGGCCACTGCCCAAACCCCTGCCCCTGTCTTGTCTTCCTCGGGGTCCCGATCGAGCCAAGGGTGGTCAGGGGAGTCACAGGACACGTCGGAGGAACGGCCTGGGTCCGCCATGGACTGGGGAGAGTGTTTTACTTCTGATGAGGGGTCGGGGAGGGAAGTAATACCGGCTGTGACATCTCCGAAAATGAACCCCACTACCTATACACATATTGTGCCTGTTGCCCGGGTAAAACCCTATGTGCCTCCAGTGTCGGCAAGAGTTGCCAGGAATCGCCAAAAAGCTTTACTTTATTTCCACCATCCATGGGTGGGAGAAATTGAATTTGAAATGGGTTCCACTGATGAGGAGATTGAATTTAGTTCTGGTGAAGAGAACAGTGATGAGGAGGAGAATTGGGATACTGATAGTTCCATAGAAAATTGGGATTGTGAAGTATCAGATGAGAATTGGTATAATGAGACAGAAAAGATAGCTTACATCTCCTTGAGATGACTTAAGGAAGTGTATGGGCACGATCCTCTCAGTCCATTAGCATCCAGACAGGAATTATGGGCTGATTGTGGGTGTCCAGTATGCCACCCAGAGTGTTATTGTACTTCTGTTCTAAACCCAGTGGACCATGCTGTGCGCAGGCCACATTAAGAGGGTAAGGTAGTAAAGAAGCCTGACCCCAGACAGTACTACTGATGTTTGGATTCTCCTCGGGAGTAATCTATAGGATATGGAATTCTGGATACAGTAATGCATTATGTTAATTATGTATAGTGTGTGAAAATGTATTCCTGTAATGATATTGTTGTTTTGTGTATTTTTGCAGTTGCTCGTTTGAAGGAAGGCTCCGCAAATTTAGGACCAAGTGGGGACCATTGGATCAACCAGAGGGAGATTGTAGCCCTGTGTAATTTTGTGGTTACATGCCTCTCTCCATCTGTGCAGTAATCCCTGTTAAGAGGGCAGGTTTGCCAGAAGTTATCATGAGGATTGGCGTCAACCCCCTGTGAGGTATAATATGTAGCAAAGAAAGTGACAGCATGCGCTGTGTCCACTGACAGTGACACAGGGGTGGGCCTTCTGGAAGCTATATATTACGCATCACTTCCTAAAGTTAGTGTGTCTGCTGTGTGCCTGTTCACAGTTGAGTTCAAGATCAAGTCTGTCAAGTGGTTGCAGAGTGTGACACTCTGACCCAACACTGTGCCAGGGCTCTGCCTCCCCGCTCCTGCCTCCTCTGTCTGCGCGGTGTCCCATCCCCTTCTGCCCCGGGTGATAGGAGAAGGTAGGGGGTGATAGGAGAAGGTGGGGGGGAGGGAGAGAGGTGTGTACATTTGCCTGTCCAGTGACTGTGTGCAGGGAGCTGCCTGCACGGATCGCATGCCTTTCCCCCCCCACCCCCCTCCCCCCAGTCACTCACATCCGTTGCTGCCTCTGCTCTCCACTGCTCTCCAATGTGTGTATCTGTGTGTGTGTGTGTGTGTGTGTATCTGCATCTGTGTGTATTTATTTATGTGTCTGTGTATTTATGTGT